>NC_047022.1:15786326-15839463 GCF_902652985.1 Pecten maximus | reverse complement strand
ATAGCTCGGACGATGCAACTTTATTGTTATATCATGAAATATCCATTGCAATTAAAAACAAGGTTTTGAAAAGAAGGTCAACGTTATGTCGAAATAGGACACTGTGCGCCATATCTCTTTCATAATTTTCAATATTGTATTTACAAAGAATGACAAGTACATGTGTATGCAGTGAAGCTAGACCGAGACAAGCATGTTACGGTTAACCTCAAGGATTGTCCAACAATCTTGATAATCCACCAGCAGTGTTTGCTGTGTACTGCAATATGTCTAAAACTTTCTAATATACACGTAGTGTTTAGAATATCGATAGTGGGCGAGGGATCCTACCTTGCCATGTCTAGTCCGGTGTCCATGTATGAAGTACTATTGAGTTGGGATATATTCAGGACACGCTCATGAACACAGTCGTTGTTCTGACAAAACGTAAAGTCGAACTCCACCCTGGCTATCCTGGAGAAGCTTATAACAGCTACCTGTGTCTCATTAGGGGCTATAATGAGATTGTCTGTTACATCCACTATGTACTGGAGGATATTGTCGAAAAACTTCGCCTCACTGTAGGAAGAATCTATAACGAACACTATGTCGGCAACTTTGACAGGACGTGCCATATACCCATTGAGTCTGAAGACGAACTTGCCTGTCCGGTTGACGTTGGTACGCGACACTACCGTGGCAATATCCTCCGTACCCGATCCCTCCACAGCGTGGTAGTGGGTGTAATCTCCTTTGTTGAAGCCGACCTGAATATCAACACATTGTCATGTATGCACTGTATGAGTATCAAAACAGTTGGTATATCGATATACAAGACGAAAACCGAAGTGAATAAACTGCGAAGTTGCTTGTAAAAAGAGTGCATATCTGTTTAGTCTAGATGTTATTCAAAATATTTTTTTGATTAATCTCATATATAATCCATGTCGATCATCGCATTGACAATAATAAGGTCTGTGATATATAGGGTCCAAAATGAGCGACTGATGCCAGGAGTGAGCGTACACGCTTGTGATATGAATCAAGAAACGGCGTAGGGTACCCTTGTTTAAACGGTATTCATTCAAACACCGTTTGTGATAGGACACCAAAAATCATCAAAATGTATTCTGTAATGATGAAATAATCGAGAAACCCTCATCATGAACACATCATCAAAGAACCATGTAAAATAAAAAATATCGAAAATAAACTTCGATTCTTGTTTCAGCTAGTATATTACACTAGTGACAGATATGTTTGCAAAAATATTACGAGGATACATTCAATTGATAGCTCGAGCTGAATATATGATAAAAAGGAATAATTATATAATGCACCCCTTAATTACTTGTCAATATTGTTTCCTTATAGGCCATATGAACTTCCATTGTATTTTCATATTTTTCTTTAACCCAGTAACATAACAAGAAATAATTTTAACATTTTGCATATCGTACTGAGAATATAAAAAGTAAATATCAATAAAAAAAAATAACCAGGCGTTAATTCACGTACCTGTGCATGGTTGTAAGACGAATAAGACAAAGTGAACTGTATTTTATTATAGTTGTAAATGACAAATGTCAGCACACCGTCAGTGACCAGCACCGCTTGAAAGGTATTAGCCTGGAAGAGGAAGCAAATACATATACTAAATATACATATCAACCTCATCAGTATTCACTAACAAAATGATCCAACGACGTCGTCCTAACTTATCTAAGAAGAATAACAAGCTTATCTGATTATGAACATCGGGAACCTAGTAGACGCTCTCTACTTTTTTACTGTTTGAAATGTTTCATGGAAATTTTGCTTCATTTAGTTTGTACATACATAACACTATATTCATTATATCAACCAGTGAATGGTATAAACATTACGACTGGATAATATTGTAAGTAATTATATAACAATCTAGGAATTAGATATCTGTATTACATACACATATCAGGGCGGATCCAGGATTCTATGTCAGGAGGGGCGTGAGACAAATACTTCAGGCGAGGGGTCTGGGGCCCGCCTAGGCCCCCGAAGCTATCCAAGAAATGGTGCGAAATCCTGCATTCTGAGAAAGTGATCTATGGTAAATATAATGTATATTTTCAGTGTCTGTTTTTTTTTTTTTATTTTTTGTGTGTTTTTTATCTTTATTTTTTTGTTTAATCTGATTTTTTTTCTCAAGATAAATCGTTTAGGATGTACGTAACAAAGGAAACAAGGCAGTTTTCAGATTACATAGAACACATTATATCGTTTTCTCTTTCAATTTGTTGTCGCGCATTCTTTGATTTTTAGATTTGCAAATGCTAAGGCAGCAGGATATCATTTCGATCTTGAGTTTTCTATGTGTCTTACTAAGGTATAAACATGTAGACATTCTTTACAGAGAGAAAGTGACAATGGAAACGACTGAAAGCTGTAAGGGACGCTGAGAAAATAAAGATATTTGACAAGAGAAATGAGTGAAATATTACTCTCATATGAAAAACAGAAACAATTCTTTATATTATTGTTATTTTACATAAACATCATTTTAGATGTCATTGCTAGGATATACTTTTCTACACACTACGTGTGGAAATCGTGTGCAAACAATAGCTATTGTCTTGAAAATGAGACATATTCAATACTCTCTCGATTGCTATATATACATAAAAGTAAAAGTATCAAAACCGTATACGTCTGATTTGGGGCGGATCCGCGAATTATTTATAAATATTTCTACCAAATATGTGAGTTGAGTGCTATCTGATGATATAATTCTTTGTTTTAGTTAATGCGAAAAATGGTAACTTGACAAATTCTAGGGGTGGGGAATGGGAGGGGGTGACGGAAGGGGGGGGGGGGGGGGTGGGGGGGGGGGGGGGGGGGGGGGGGGGGTCAGCTGTGCCCCCGCCTGGATCCGCCTATGTATATACATTCATTTAGTCAGAAAATAGTTTACCAGACTGGTATCCCAGCATGGCTGCATATCAATCCACGACACTATAAACATCCAGGAGACTTTGAAGTTGACAAGTTCTGGAAAGTAGGATAGGATCTCGTCTCCGACCCGCTCAAGTTCGTGTCCAGTGATGATTTCCTTCCAACAAGGAGCCCACGTAATAGGATGATACCAGCAATTATTGTGACAAAGTGGAGCTAAGTGTGTTACTGGTCCCGGGATGGAAGAAGTAAGGCTAGGCCATTTGGGGCCGTCAAATAGTAGGATACCAAGGTATGTTACCTGTATATATACATGTATATGTAATTTTAGATGAGTCATTATTAGAAACTGTCCAAATTTCTGTCCCCTAACTTTAAGCTTATTTTAAGGAATACTGACGTATTGATTGTAATTTTTTCTTGATGTTTTTCATAAATATAGATAAACAATACTATGAAAGTTTACTATCAAAATCAACAAAATTATGAATATTGTAAATTGTGTAACGCACCAAAATAGGAAAAATCCCATTTTTAATCTAAAATAAGTGTAATCAGCAAACATAATTTTTTCAAATGTTGTTATTTTTACAATGCTTTCTTACATATATATTCTGAAAATTATTATCTAGATGCTAATTTATGCCTGTCCCCAGTTAAAATGTCAATCATGATACCATAACATATTCTAGTTCAGAATAATCTTTTTGGTAACCAAAATAGCATAAAATAAAGCTAGACTGCCTCTTCATGTATTTTGAAAGCGGCAAGATTTGACCTTAGTATATCCAGAGATCATCAAAAGTAAGTAGAACTGGAACTCTACATTTGGGTTGTCATGATGTTACCGTGTTATTGGAGTTACCTTGTCCTGATTCAGTTCATATTGTCCGTCTTTTTTTTTGAAAGGCAATATTAATAACTTTCAATAAACATATCCTCTGTACATGTAGGTCAGAATCTAAATGTTCTATTATGTCATTGTCTGTTATAGGGAAAAAAATGTGAATGACAAAATGATGGTAACATAAATGAAAATTAAAAAAAGAATGTTTTCAAGTACATGGACATACATGGATATAAAACAAAAGTTTTGCCTACGGAAGTACAATTCCGTCAGTATAGATTAATGGCACTGCTTGTCATACAGATGAAAAGTAATAACAAAATAAGATATGTTTCTTCATACTGGGTAACTTGAAATGTTTCAAAGTAATATACAGTACAAAGTATTACATAAGCAAGAGTTTGATATTTCTTATATGACATATCTTTTAGAAAATAAGCAAAAACTCCTAAATTCATATCTAAGTACGAACTACACAGTTTCGGCAAAACTGGACAAATACGGTATGCCTGTGTTGGTCCTCCATATTTGTACAGCATACACCTGTTCATATGTAACTGTATATAGTACATTTAATTCACATGCAAAGCATGGAGACCTTACTATCATTTTAGATATGATACCAACACTTTACTGGAATATCTGGTGAAATAAGAAAACAATTATTATTGTTTCATTCTTGGATGGTTACTGATTATGTTCATGATTATGTATCAGAAACTTCTTTTTTCTTCTTTGATTGCGTCTAAAAATAGTAATGGGAATCCCCAGATTGAGGTGACATGTAAAAATTACGTATGTGTCACAACAAGTTTTAGGCTAACATTGCTGCATTTGTCAACAGGACACACCAAGACGAATATCGAGAAGTCATCAGTTAGAATACTTACCCATATACTTCTATATTTATCTCCGAAAAAGTCAAAATCGGTAGCAAGTTCTACGTGTTGTTGCCAGCCGTTCACATAATAATTTAAACAATTTGTATTTCCAGCGTCATAAAAGTCACTAATAGGAATAGAACAATGTCCATATCTCCAAAGCCAGGTATAGATGACGGTGTATGTAGCTATGAACCACGTAACACGGACCATGTTGTGTAACACCACAGACAGCGCGAAAAGGAAGTAAATTCTATACAGGCATTGATTTAAAGTTTATCTAGATCAATGACAGAAAACGTTCCTGATACGAATAGAAGAACAATGACGATACGGACTGGTAAGTTAGTTACCTGTTAAACCGCTATAGACTTTTGTCGGCGTGCCAATAGATTGACGATTAAACAGGAACTATGTGCAGCCATGCATTGTAGAAAATATGACACCTAAACATAGGGAATACTTAACGAGCAATGCTAACATATAGTTACTTAATACAGGTCTGGCTAGTTGATATATTTACTGGCGGAGTCGAAAATGTAGTATTAAGGATCAGGAGCATTGTTTATTACGCTCTAGAAAATGCCATACACAAGAGATATATGACATGCAAAGTACCTCTTTAATACGGTTCATAGTTCAGAGTTCAGAGTTCATCCGATATATCCGAAACATGCATTTCTCAATAGAAGAAGGAATTCACTCTTTACCTCTCATGTCATTTACAATTTGATAAGTTATTTAATATTTGATCACAACTGCATACCTTCGAAGACATATAACATAAAACAAATTTGCGCATGTAATATTGAAAGTGAGATTTAATTCTTAAACTTTGATATTGTAATCAATAAAATAAAATGAGCACAAACATGTTAAGATGTTTGAATTAATCCTCTTCGACTCCGTACATCGCTGGGAACCCTGTACCCCTTTACCTGGTGTGAGATATCCCTACATTACCCTGGACAGGTGTATCACACTTTACCTGGTGTTAGATATCTTGTACTACCCTGGACAGGTGTATCACACTTTACCTGGAGTGAGATACCCTGTACTACCCTGGACAGTTGTATCACACTTTATCTGGTGTGATATATCCTTGTAATACTCGGGACAGGTGTATCCACACTTTACCTGGTGTGAGATATCCCTATACTTCCCTGGACAGGTGTATCCACACTTTACCTGCGCTGAGATATCCTTGTAATATCCTGGACAGTTGTATACACACTGTATCTGGTGTGAGAGATCATTGTAATGCCCTGAATTGGGGGATATCGGGGTAGCCCTCCATGTTTTCAACATTTTCTTATCGTGAATATACATGTCACCACACAAATAAATCAGTCACTTATTTTATAATCTATTTATGTACATCTTGAAGGTTCCTGTCACCTACTCCCTTCTTTGGGGCAATATGTCCTGTCATTTATTTCAAAGATTTATTCCTTTCCACTACCTTAATGAATTAACTACAACTTTGTATTTTTACAGAATGAATTTTGTGATAATGTACGTGATTTGGCAAACTTAGAGGACCAATTTCCACTACTGGTCATATTTGGATTTTCCTGACCAAAAAGTTTATCTTATGTCTGACGGTGATCACAAAAGACGTTGTAACATAGTTGGGGAAATGTTATATTGCTGGAGCATTGAATGCCACTTCTATCAGTTGAAGTCAGGAGTTATTTTTGTGTCATCCACATGTGCTTATATTGAACAATGAAGTAGATACCGACATATAAAGAAATGTATTCTCCATTCATAACCGGGCAAGCTAGACTGTATGGAACTTGTACCGGACAGATTCTATGCACTGAAAATATTTTTTGTCATATTTTTTTTTTTTTTTTTTGAAACAAAATAACTTCTTTATTACTATATTAAAGCTATTGATAGAACAGAACATACTGCTAATACATGATTGCTTCACTGTCTGCAAGGTAGAATGTCCTAGATTGGTGTTTGAACTTTAACCTCGCATTTGACCTATATATGGGTACATTCCGATATTTATACTGGAGTGTGAATATGACAGAATTGAGTGATGTATGATGTTGATTTTTATGGCTAAGATGCTAGTTAAAATACGTTAAAAGTTGGGAAGGTGAAGATAATTTTCTCCCCATGTCTGCTCAACTGTCTCACTCAAAGGGTTACTATTATCATGAACACACTACACAATCATGTTAAAATTGTCCGCTTTAAGTCATTACAGTACATTATTAACTGGTAATGCGTTAAAATATTTGAAAAATATCAATGGTTATGATCAACAAATCCATCAATTGGATATTCTGAAAATTTGTCTGAATTTTCATGACTTAACTTGGAGGCCAAACTCGGGAGTATCTGTCATAAAAATACAGGGCTCGCTGGATGAATTGAATATCTTCAACTGTACGAGACACTTTGATGCGATTATTTATTATAGTACTGTTTGTTGCATCTTCGCTAGCCACATGGAGTGTAACGCAATCAGAAGCTCGTGAAGATGTGTTTGATAACGTGTGTAGGCTTTTGAAGAAACTTTGCCGAAAACCTTAACCAATTGTGGAGTGACGGACGGGCATATTTGTTTTTTTGAGCAGCAAAGCTTTTTAAAATAGTTTACAGTTCTTTATGTAACTTATCTATTGGGCAAGGCATCATTTCTCCAGTTTGGTACAGTTTGTGGATTTGATGTCATTCAATAGAACACGTGACACGATGTCTACATCCTCGGTGGAGAAGGAATAGAATCCACACTCGTACACATTTTCTACTACTTTCCAGTTCGAGTGGTCAGTGATTCCTACCATCACCACGCGCACACTGTTGTTGTCACGCAGATGCATGAGTTTCGTCTTCACGTGTACCACTGATTCCTCTGGTATAGACCCAGTTGTTACAAACATGGCGTATTTATGAGTTGTAACACTGCTGTAGGAAGTATGGTTATCAACAAACCTCAGCATATGATCCCAGTTCTGTTCTTGATCTTGGGATTGTCCAAGTGTCCTTATGGCATCCATTATATACTGTATATTTGACAGTGGACATTCCCGTATGACATAGTTTGTGGTACTGTTATATACAGCTACACTGATGGTTATGGCGTTATTAGTATGACTGGGGTTGAATTTATCCAGAAATGTTTGTAGGAAGGTCAGCGCTTTCTTGAAGGATTTGTCGCTCTGTGACGCCGATGTTTCCACTATTACAAGTATATCAGCACTGAAGTTATGTACACAACCTGTAAAGAAAGGTAAACAAAACTGGCCCTTATTTTATCAAGATTCTTCATCGTCAAATTTCACAAAGTAAAACATTAAAGAGTTCAAGAAAATTTCCTTAAATATGGATTTCCCTTGCAATCCAAGAATGCTTTCCTATAGAAAAATGAAATGTCTTACTGGTAGATGAAACCTTGGCGAGATTAATTTAATAATTAACCAGGATAATTTTAATGGTTTCACAACCACAATCACGTGTAATTTACCTGTAACGTTCGGGTCGTGTAGATCCCATTGTAGGAGGTGAAGTAGTTTATGAGGATCTGGTGCCAGTAAGTACGAGCTATTGAAGGCCACACTCTCCAACACTGTGTGATACACAGACCTGCCTAGTCCCACGCCTACCACTTTGATTCCGTCTTGTCGTTGAGAGAGTTCTCTCGCCTTCCTTTTGGCCTTGTCCCTGTTATTTACCAGTCCGTCACTGATCATAACAACGTATTTCAGGGCTGACTGTCTCCCTCCTTTCGTCCACAGGAACATGTCACTATAGGAAAAAGATAGGATATTAAACTAGATCATTCATATTATAATTCTTAATCACATGACAATAATTGATCATTGATCATTGTGAGGTGACAAAGAGCCATTATTCAATAAAGACATATGTTCGTTTCCCGTTTATCCTGTCCTAGGCAACGTACAGCGATATTCTGAGCTAAAAACTACCGATAAAACATCACGTGACCTATTGTGATTCCATCAGTACCAAATTAAATCGTCATGGTGTGTTTTGAATGGGTACGGAAAAAATGCGTATATGCAGTCAATCAGTACCGTATGAAATACGATAAAATTAACATTACTAATGGGAATTTTACACTACCCATATGTCTTTCTCTTGTCGACGCTGCAGTTTGTTTACATTTTACTTTTAACGGAGTACTTTTTTTCCAAGTGAATATTTTCAATATTGTTATCTTGATACTAAATAATTTTTATATCAAATACACTTTAATGTTGAAAATATCTTGGTGATTCGAGCTCCAAACCTTTAGGTTGCTAAGCGGTGACTCTACCATTTAACTTAAGCTGTCCTTTTTGGAAAATTATATTTATATTACCACTTAAAGGTCTGTCTAGTTGATACTTCAATAAAAATATATTTCATCAATTTCATTTTACAATTGTTCAATACCAGCGCATCGGAGGACCACTTCTTGGGAAAAGGAGTTTAGTTGTCGGTAGGTATATATAATGGAATAAGACATTGTAGAGGTTGGTCCTCTGATTAGCTCTATGTCAAAAATTATTTGAACTCGGTAAAAACTACCCTCTAAAGTTGAAAATAGCTCGACGATGCATCTTTATTGTTATATCATGAAATATCCATTGCAATTAAAAACAAGGTTTTGAAAAGAAGGTCACCGTTATGTCGAAATAGGACAATGTGCGCCATATCTCTTTCATAATTTTCAATATTGTATTTACAAAGAATGATAAGTACATGTGTATGCAGTGAAGCTAGACCGAGACAAGCATGTTACGGTTAACCTCAAGGATTGTCCAACAATCTTGATAATCCACCAGCAGTGTTTGCTGTGTACTGCAATATGTCTAAAACTTTCTAATATACACGTAGTGTTTAGAATATCGATAGTGGGCGAGGGATCCTACCTTGCCAAGTCTAATCCGGTGTCCATGTATGAAGTGCTATTGAGTTGGGATATATTCAGGACACGCTCATGAACACAGTCGTTGTTCTGACAAAACGTAAAGTCGAACTCCACCTTGGCTATCCTGGAGAAGCTTATAACAGCTACCTGTGTCTCATTAGGGGCTATAATGAGATTGTCTGTTACATCCACTATGTACTGGAGGATATTGTCGAAAAACTTCGCCTCACTGTAGGAAGAATCTATAACGAATACTATGTCGGCAAATTTGACAGGACGTGCCATATACCCATTGAGTCTGAAGACGAACTTGCCTGTCCGGTTGACGTTGGTACGCGACACAACCGTGGCAATATCCTCCGTACCCGATCCCTCCACAGCGTGGTAGTGGGTGTAATCTCCTTTGTTGAAGCCGACCTGAATATCAACACATTGTCATGTATACACTGTATGAGTATCAAAACAGTTGGTATATCGATATACAAGACGAAAACCGAAGTGAATAAACTGTGAAGTTGTTTGTAAAAAGAGTGCATATCTGTTTAGTCTAGATAATATTCAAAATATTTTTTTGATTAATCTCATATACAATCCATGTCGATCATCGCATTGACAATAATAAGGTCTGTGATATATAGGGTCCAAAATGAGCGACTGATGCCAGGAGTGAGCGTACACGCTTGTGATATGAATCAAGAAACGGCGTAGGGTACCCTTGTTTAAACGGTATTCATTCAAACACCGTTTGTGATAGGACACCAAAAATCATCAAAATGTATTCTGTAATGATGAAATAATCGAGAAACCCTCATCATGAACACATCATCAAAGAATCATGTAAAATAAAAAATATCGAAAATAAACTTCGATTCTTGTTTCAGCTAGTATATTACACTAGTGACAGATATGTTTTTTAAAAAATATTACGAGGGTACATTCAATTGATAGCTCGAGCTGAATATATGATAAAAAGGAATAATAATATAATGCACCCCTTAATTACTTGTCAATATTCTTTCCTAATAGGCCATATGAACTTCCATTGTATTTTCATATTTTTCTTTAACCCGGTAACATAACAAGAAGTAATTTTGCATATCGTACTGAGAATATAAAAAGTAAATATAAATAATAATAAAAAAATAACCAGGCGTTAATTCACGTACCTGTGCATGGTTGTTATACGAATAAGACAAAGTGAACTGTATTTCATTATAGTTGTAAATGACAAATGTCAGCACACCGTCAGTGACCAGCACCGCTTGAAAGGTATTAGCCTGGAAGAGGAAGCAAATACATATACTAAATATACCTATCAACCTCATCAGTATTCACTAACAAAATGATCTAACGACGTCGTCCTAACTTATCTAAGAAGAATAACAAGCCTATCTGATTATGAACATCGGGAACCTAGTAGACGCCCCTCTACTTTTTTACTGTTTGAAATGTTTCATGGAAATTTTGCTTCATTTAGTTTGTACATACATAACACTATGATTATTATATCAACCAGTGAATGATATAAACATTACGACTGGATAATATTGTAAGTAATTATATAACAATCTAAGAATTAGATATCTGTATAACATACACATATCAGGGCGGATCAAGGATTCTATGTTAGGAGGGGGCGTGAGACAAATACTTCAGGCGAGGGGTCTGGGGCCCGCCTAGGCCCCCGAAGCTATCCAAGAAATGGTGCGAAATCCTGCATTCTGAGAAAGTGATCTATGGTAAATATAATGTATATTTTCAGTGGCTTTTTTTTGTGTGTGTGTTTTTTATCTTTATTTTTTTGTTTAATATGATTTTTTTTCTCAAGATAAATCGTTTAAGATGTACGTAACAAAGGAAACAAGGCGGGAGTCTGGGGCACCCATGTCCCAAGAAGCTCTCGACAAAGTGGTGTATCATCATCATATTCTGGGAGTTTCTGGACCATACTTTTCAAGTTTTTCTTTTTAGTTTTTTTTATTTTATCTTCAGGATATTATTGTCCATGATAAACTGTTCTAGGGTCAAGAAAATAAGGCGAGGGTCTGGGGGCCATGCTCATTTTTTTTTCTAAATGATGTTTTCAGGAGTAAAATTTTAATGTGTAATAAAAAGAAAACAGGGCAGGGATTTGGGGGAAACACCTGAAGTTCTTGATAAAATGGGGTATTATCATCATATTGTGGAAGTTTCAGGATCACATTTTTCCTACTTTAATTTTCGCGATTTTCTTAATGAAATTTCAGGATTAACTGTTTAGAGGGACATAAAAGAAAATAAAGTGGGGATCTCGGAGCAGCCCAAGACCAATTTGTTTTAAAATGGAGCTAATAAAACGATAATGTCTGTTGTGATTATCTTTAAAAGTGTTTATGTCCACATTAACTGCCAAAAATGCAGTTTTCAGATTACATAAAACACATTATATCGTTTTCTCTTTCAATTTGTTGTCGCGCATTCTTTGATTTTTAGATTTGCAAATGCTAAGGCAGCAGGATATCATTTCGATCTTGAGTTTTCTATGTGTCTTACTAAGGTATAAAGGTATAAAGCGTACATGTAGACATTCTGTACAGAGAGAAAGTGACAATGGAAACGACTGAAAGCTGTAAGGGACGCTGAGAAAATAAATATACATAAACATCATTTTAGATGTCATTGCTAGGATATACTTTTCTACACACTACGTGTGGAAATCGTGTGCAAACAATAGCCATTGTCTTGAAAATGAGACATATTCAATACTCTCTCGATTGTTATATATACATAAATGTAAAAGTATCAAAACTGTATAAGTCTGATTTGGGGCGGATCCGCGAATTATTTATAAATATTTCTACCAAATATGTGAGTTGAGTGCTATCTGATGATATAATTCTTTGTTTTAGTTAATGCGAAAAATGGTCACTTGACAACATTTAGGGGTGGGGAATGGGAGGGGGGGGGGGGGGGGGGGGGGGGCTGTCAGCTGTGCCCCCGCCTGGATCCGCCTATGTCAGCTGTGCCCCCGCCTGGATCCGCCTATGTATATACATTCATTTAAACAGAAAATAGTTTACCAGACTGGTATCCCAGCATGGCTGCATATCAATCCACGACACTATAAACATCCAGGAGACTTTGAAGTTGACAAGTTCTGGAAAGTAGGATATGATCTCGTCTCCGACCCGCTCAAGTTCGTGTCCAGTGATGATTTCCTTCCAACAAGGAGCCCACGTAATAGGATGATACCAGCAAGTATTGTGCCAAAGTAGAGCTAAGTGTGTAACTGGTCCCGGGATGGAAGAAGTAAGGCTAGGCCATTTGGGGCCGTCAAATAGTAGGATACCAACGTATGTTACCTGTATATATACATGTATATGTAATTTTAGATGAGTCATTATTAGAAACTGTCCAAATTTCTGTCCCCTAACTTTAAGCTTATTTTAAGGAATACTGACGTATTGATTGTAATTGTTTTCTTGATGTTTTTCATAAATATAGATTAACAATACTGTGTACTATCAAAATCAACAAAAGTATGAATATTGTAAATTGTGTAACGCACCAAAATAGGAAAAATCTCATTTTTAATCTAAACTAAGTGTAATCAGCAAACATAATTTTTTCAAATGTTTTTATTTCACCATGCTTTCTTACATATATATTCTGAAAATTATTATCTAGATGCTAATTTATGCCTGTCCCCAGTTAAAATGTTAATCATGATACCATAACATATTCTAGTTCAGAATAATCTTTTTGGTAACCAAAATAGCATGAAATAAAGCTAGACTGCCTCTTCATGTATTTTGAAAGCGGCAAGATTTGACCTTAGTATATCCAGAGATCATCAAAAGTAAGTAGAACTGGAACTGTACATTTGGGTTGTCATGATGTTACCGTGTTATTGGAGTTACCTTGTCCTGATTCAGTTCACATTGTCCGTCTTTTTTTGAAAGGCAATATTAATAACTTTCGATAAACATATCCTCTGTACATGTAGGTCAGAATCTAAATTTTCTATTATGTTATTGTCTGTTATAGGGAAAAAGAAACATGAATGACAAAATGATGGTAACATCAATGAAAATTAAAAAAAAAAAATGTTTTCAAGTACATGTACATACATGGATATAAAACAAAAGTTTTGCCTACGGAAGTACAATTCCCTCAGTATAGATTAAGGGCACTGCTTGTCATACAGATGAAAAGTAATAACAAAATAAGATATTTTCTTCATACTGGGTAGCTTGATATGTTTAAAAGTAATATACAGTACAAAGTATTACATACGCACGGGTTTGATATTTGTTATATGACAGATCTTTTAGAAAATAAGCAAAAACTCCCAAATTCATATCTAAGTACGAACTACACAGTTTCGGCAAAACTGGACAAATACGGTATTCCTGTGTTGGTCCTCCATATTTGTACAGCATACACCTGTTCATATGTAGCTGTATATAGTACATTCAATTCACATGCAAAGCATGGAGACCTTACTATCATTTTAGATATGATACCAACACTTTTCTGGAATATCTGGTGAAATAAGAAAACAATTATTATTGTTTCATTAGGAATTGTTTCATTCTTGGATGGTTACTGATTATGTTCACGATATCAGAAACTTCTTTTTTCTTCTTTGATTGCGTCTAAAAATAGTAATGGGAATCCCCAGATTGAGGTGACATGTAAACATTACGTATGTGTCACAACAAGTTTTAGGCTAACATTGCTGCATTTGTCCACAGGACACACCAAGACGAATATCGAGAAGTCATAAGTTAGAATACTTACCCAAATACTTCTATATTTATCTCCGAAAAAGTCAAAATCGGTAGCAAGTTCTATGTGTTGTCGCCAGCCGTTCACATTATAATTTAAACAATTTGTATTTCCAGCGTCATAAAAGTCACTAATAGGAATAGAACAATGTCCATATCTCCAAATCCAGGTATGGAAGACGGTGTATATAGCCACTAAACACGTACCATGTAACATTTTGTCTCAGGTGAACGCCGCAGTCGGGACGAAAGGGAAGTAGATTCTGTACAATCATTGGTTAAAAATTAATCTAGATCAACAGCAGATAACGTTACTGGTACGAATAAAAAACAATGACGATATGCATTGGTTACTTAGTTACTGGCGGCTAGAGGACTCTGTCTATCGCTATATTTTGTTTCTATAGTCTGGTTTTGTCGGCGTGCAAAATGCAGAGTTCAAAGTTCAACCGATAACATATATCTAAAGCATACATTGCTCAATAAAACACACATTTACTCTCCAACGCTCATGTAATATAAAATTCGCAATTGATCAATATTTGAACACAAGTGCATACACTCAAAGATATGTTAATTTTATGAAGTAAAGCAAATGTGTACATGTCTGATGAGTATTCTTGAGGTAAATGCTTGTTTACATAATCAAACAAGGAATTATTTTTAAATTCTCCTTCGAGAAAACTTAAGTAGGCATAATATGGTATAATTATCGATTTTGTTATCTAAGGTGAGACTTGATACCTTTTTTACATCTTAAAAAATTGCTCTTCCGATTCTAACATCGCTGGAACGCATCCCCTCCTTTTCCTGGTGTGAGATTCAGAGATTTTTTTGAAAAGTTTGATATCACACCCCTTATCATACCGAGAGTGCTGTTATCAGCCAGAGGGTGTAATATCAAAATGATCATACCATAAACTGTTTTTTATCACCTCAAAAGTAAAGTCCTTGCTACTGATTCCTCTTTAGTCTCTGCCGTGTAACACAAATAAGCAAATCCTAATCCGGAAGCGGCACCGTCCAGAAAGTTGGAGGGGGCTTTGTAAATTATTCTTTTATTATTTTATTTCCATGAAAAAAAACCCACAGATAGTCCGTGCCAATAATTTGTGTGTTACATTAAAACACAATAATAGCGGAAGGTGCGATATCACATTTATATCGGGTGTGGTATCACCTGTTAGGGGATGTGATACCACCCAGGCTGATATCAATTTGATGAGATTTTAGTTATATCTTACATTTAAAAAGTAGCTTTTGTTAATGAACATGATAAATCCTGGTCATTTACCAGGGACAGGTGTATCCAATTTTACCTGGTTTAGGGAATCCGGGTCTAACCCTGGGTATGTGTATCAAAATTTTAACCTGATGTGGGATATTTTGCTCTAACCTTGTATACAATAGATGATTTGCCGGTTCTCAATGATGTAAGCGATTTTTTTTCAATCACCTAAGCGGCGACCGGAACAACCGGACACACGAAGCGGTAAACTGAAACTAGGCTTAAGTCCAGCGCATATTTTCGCTTCTACACGAATATAAGAATAGAAATAGAATCTTTAATAAAATACCTGCAGTCATTTGTTCTGTAAGGATCCGTCGACAAATTATTTAGTGGATTAAATAGTGGAGACTCCGAACTCTTCTGACTATTGTCACTATACAGGTCATTCGGTATTTTACACAAACACACATATTAGTCTAACGTTATACATCTTAATGTCGTATAACCCCAACAAACAGCATCATCAGCTAATATTCACAGCCGGATTCAGATAGGAGTTCAGACTGATGTCACTATGGACCATTTGCATGAGTTCTCAACTGAAGATCTCCAGAATAAATTCAGAATGGTGTGACGGAGCCACTGGTTTGCTTATCACACAACGATAATACGACAGTTTTCTATTTACAGTTTATTCACATACATGTATTTTACAAGTTATATTTACATGTCACATATATTTACAGTACATGAGTCAAACTTCCACACGCTGTCCCATCCGCGCTCCTCTGTCCCATCCTCACTCCTCGCTGCTCACACTCGACTGACCATTCATGCTACATACCATTATCCTAATCACCCTGTCCAGGCACACCCATTCTCACGCCACTGGCTCCCTTTATCTGTAAAACCATAAACTTCCATTCCTCATCCGATAGAACAATTTCATGCATTAATTCATTTATAAACATAGCCTTATCTAAACAGTCTATTGATAAGTCCCCCTTTATTATACTTAACGATCTGACACTTCAATTAAAATGTGACCTCTCTTGACACTCGGTGAGTTACCTAGGGCAATGTCCAGACTCATCAATTGGACATACATACTTGCCAGTCTGTTTCTCTTCCCCTACTCTGTCGCTGTCTCATATCAAATTTATCGCCCTGTCACAATGGGAAGAAATGACAGCTCATGTAAATTTTACATTGATAATTTGCTTAAAAAAAAAACCAACAAAAAACTGTTACATATATTGTTGTTATTTTTGTTGTGTTCTGGTTATATTTGATTAACACGACGTGCTGAATTTTTCAATCAACTGGGACCAGATTTAAATTTGTGCAATCAAAAGTGTCGGTGTTTTTTTCAGATTATGAAACATATTTCTGCAATACACTTGCATTTTCAGTTGTGCATCTAACATACCTTGTAGTATTTTGAAAAGTACTACAAAAAAATAACTGGGGTATCTGAAATGGAATCGTGGGTGCAGAACGAACGTGCGTGACATCAGTCACAAGTTTGGCTCCACCCGCGATTCCATTTCAGATACCCCAGTTGTAGTACTTTAAAAAATACTTCAAATGTGTTGTAACATGGCCCCGCCTACATTAAATCGGACAGGTGATGTGCACGTGCATGGTCAATCCGGAAAGCAGTTTTTTTTTAAGAGAGAGTGTTTTTGCACAAAGGAGTGGTACTAGTGTATCACTTGTGCTGTCCTTGTCGGAAAATATCTCCCAGATCTGACGTACCACTAATATAATGATAATATACGAGTCAAATGTACCATAAATGTGTGTGTATGTTAGTTTTTGTACTACTTAAATACTGTTCAACTTGTGATTAAGATGTTTTTACATTGTAACTATCATGCATCTATTATTTTTCCATTGTCCATTTAATACCATGATCTCTCCCTCCTTCACTCTCACTCTTTCCGCTTTTCTCATCTAATAATGCTGTACATACTTATACATTTCTATAGCCATCTTATGATGTATACATACATAATAATATCATTAGGAACGGTCGTTTATAATATTCTTGTAACTTGTGCTCAATCCTTTTGCTGTTATTGGCAATGAAATATGTTTAAACTAAACAAAAACTTACAACCATATATATATATAGTGAAACTGTGACTTCCGAAGTGTTCAACATATGTCTGTTATAAGAATAGATGTCAATGACTAGTTTTCTTTCGCGGAGAGCCGGGATCTTCTACAGAATTACTGATATGTGTTCGGGAAGCCTTTGACCGATGCCACCACAAATAACAGGTGTCACTTTGTTAAAATAAACATTAAATGTTGCTGAAGAATCGTTCTGCCTGTAGATGTTGTAAACCTACATATACAAGCATACTCCCGGCATCTACTTAGCGTCATAGCATTTAACTATACTTGTATTTGCAAACAAAAACAGATCCCTTGTTCCCATTTTTATTAACATTTCTCTGATTATCATGGAAACCACAGGGGCACGGTCGCATGGTATAGTTTAGCCCAAATTTCCTCTGGCTCTGATACCATGTCTGGTGTCAGGGCCAGGGGAAACTCGGGCTAGATATAGGTTAGTCATATTGTGTAAATAGCAAAAAATTATCATAAGACATTCAATCGTGACGTTTAGGTTTGCACAGCCAGTGCCATTTAAGGACGTGCCAGGTTTGGAGGTGGAGGGAAGCCGGAGTACCCAGAGAAAAACCCCACTGGCATACGGTCAGTATCTGGCAACTGCCCCACGTAGGTTTCGAACTCGCAATCGTGACGTGTCCCTGTGTGTAATTTTTTTTTATTGTAGGAAAGATGCCGTGTCAAATATTTTAACTTGACAAGTAAAATGAGGAAATGGGCCCATCTTCGAGACATTTGCTTCAGTTCCAAGGAAATCGTGTTGTTACATATATGTGTATGTATCTGCTTCTCTTTTCTATACTGGTATTTGAAAACATTAAAATTGCGCTTCAAGCTATTTTATTTGTCTCTTTTGATATCTAAATACTTCCCGCTTACACATTTTATGTCGCTATTCTACAGTGGACGGAGACTGAAAGTGTTCCAACAACTGTTTTTCAGCTGTAGTACGGTTTGAAACAGCCGTGTATGTACTGCAACTGAAAATCTTACAGTTGTAGCACTCTTTTAGGTAAAAGGAAAATCTTGAGAACCATGTTACAACATCAGAGAGAATGAGAACAGTGTTGCACATAACGATGAAGACATAATTGTTGTACAATATTGTTCAATTTCTATGTTTACAAATTACATTAACAATACACAAAACTGAAATCAACAGACCATATCAATCTACGCTACTCGCCATGGTTATTTAAACTGATTTTCGCCCTCCAATACATTCACAGTGTCCTGTAATCACACAGCCGGCTTTCTTGTCCACGACAAACCTTAGGTTATTACATTATTTTTAAAAATATGTTTGATCTCTTTGGGTCGGCTTAACCTCTGATCTAAATCAGCAAACTGAACTTGTTTCTGAAACGGGGTTAAACTCTAAAATATGAACATGTCAGTCGTAAAAAAACCTATAGAATCTAGATCTAGTCTTCGAAAGATTTGTAGGCTTTATTTTTTTCTCTCGTCGTATTCCGTCTTGTTACATTTCATATAATTTAAAATATCGATCAAACCAAACTCGGGGATGTTTGTAAAGTCTTTAGTATACAATTTTAGATCAAAAGGATTAACACCGGCAATATCTAATCCGAAGCTAACTTTTCGCTTCATGTCCTCAAGAATACGGGTATATTTAGTGTTGAAACAACTTTGACAATTTCCCTAAGCATCTCCTTATTAGGCTATACCATGTGACCGTAACGCCCCTTGCCATCAGAAAAAAACTGGCACACGGATATTTCTAGTAAGCCCATTTTCGTAGGGCATACTGCATAGTAGGCTATACGTTTATGTATCGAACGTCAACGTTTTGTCCGGTGGAACTCTTTTTTGTTTCAATGGAGAGCACTCTAAATCCTAACATATCGGGAACCGGCAAATGGTCTATTGCATCCACAATTTACCTAGAATGAGATATCGTTGTGTTACTCTGGACAAATGTATCAACATTTTATCTAGTTTGAAAGATCTTTGTCCTACCCCGGACAGATGTATGAATATTTGATCTAGTTTGAGATGTCTTTGTCCTACCCTGGACAGATGTATCAACGCTTAATCTAGTTTGAGATGTCTTTGTCCTACCCTGGACAGATGTATCAACATTTTATCTAGTTTAAGATATCTTTGTTCTCCTGGACCTCTCTAGGTCACAGCACCATGGACTAAATGTTATCAGTGTTAATCATTAACATGGATCTTTCAGCCTATTGGTATAGAAATATTGGGATTTTAGAGTTATATTCCTAGTTTGTCAAAACTTCAATAATTCTTGCATTCGTCAATATTATGTTATCTTTTGGTTTAAATTTTCCTTTCTCGCTCTCAAGTTGTATATCTTCAATATTGGTGAACTATTTTGTTCATCTTTGCATGTAATTGAACGATTTAGAAGATTTATGTACATCTTTAAGGTCTTCTTCAGTGTCTTTCAAATCTCAACTGTGGGGAAATCTGCCCTGCATTTCATTTCAAAGTAATGTTTATTCATCAACATTAAATATTTACTACAACATTGTATTTTTACAGAAATATTTACTTTTGTGACCTCCATTTGTATCTATAACGACCAATAAAGAAGTTGATCTCCAGTCATAACCATGAACAGAACATGTACCGGACAGATTTAATGTTATGAAAACATGTTTTAGTGGGTTTTATTGATGAAAGCAAAGGAATATCCTTCAAGTATTTGACATTTGTATTACTAAATTAAGGCTGTGAAATAGAACAATGCTTCTGCATAGTGTATGATGTCCTTGATTTGTGTTTGAATTTTAACCTCGCATTTGTCCTATATATGGGTACACCTCTATATTTAGATACTGTAGTACGAGGAGATTTGAGTGCAGTATGATATTAAATGGTTTTTTTTCAGCTAACATGATAGCTATGGTATATTTATCCAAGGAGATCTTAACTATGCTGAATCATAAATCATAGGAAACACATACCAGCACACATTGTATCCAGGAGAACGCAAGGTCATATGACAGGTTAACTCACCAGAGTTTCAGGGACAAACTCCCATTCATGATGGTAAGATGAACATAATTTGTTTCTCCTCGTTTCCGGCTCACCAGTTCAAAGCAAACATCACGAACCAAGGGACAAACTCCCATTCATGATGGTAAGATGAACATAATTTGTTTCTCCTCGTTTCCGGCTCACCTGTTCAAAGCAAACATCACGAACCAATGCTAAAAATCATGTTAAATTTATCTCTATTCATTATGTATATAAAGCTATGAATTGGTAATGTATTAATTAAGATTTTGCAAAAATCAAAGGTTGTGATCAACAAATCTAACAGTCAGATACTGAACCTAAACTAATCTGAGTGAAAAAGACGGGCTATCAAAATGGAGCCTGATAAGGTGATTTATGCCTTTAAAGGTGATATTAGACCTAATTTCGTGATAATGGACGTAACAAAAGGATTCTGAGCGTAATCAAGGCGTATAGTAGCATACTAAGTATGATGTCTTCAGGAGCTTGTGGACAAGAATTAAGCATTATATCATATAGGAATAACATCACTAAATATTTTAGTTCTGTAGTGTTGATACACATATCCACTGTATTCATTAAAAGGGGCATTCCTTCGTTCGGACAGCAGAAATGTGCAAACTTTTTATTGATGGAATCTATGTCCTAACGAGGATTATATGAGTGTTTGTGCCTACTGGGAATGAATATAACGCCGAAATGTATATAAAAAAAGAGACAAATCCTACACAAATACCGTTTATCTTTGCGTTTATTTGTGATAGTTCGAGGCGAAATAAGAATTTATAGGACTTAATACCTGAAGAACTGTGGTTTAACTTGAGTGTAAAACTGTTCTATTAATGTAAAGATTATACTTTCACTACTTGGGGAAAATACATATTTCACATTAAGTTCCATTTCTTACAACCGTAACTTTATTCAAAGAAAGAAATGCCCTTTTAATAGATGTGATCTGTGTTGTATGTGTTGATGTGCTGGCTGCTATACAACAGAAGGGAATAAATCTTGAAAAAGCAAAGGGGGAGACAAATGCTGTTACCATGGCTAGGTTTAAACATGACTGTCTAAACAATATTGTTCAATCTTGAAGGGGCCGCGGTGGCCGAGTGGTTAATGTGTCCCGACACTTTATCACTAGCCCTCCACCTCTGGGTTGCTACTTTGAAACCTACGTGGAGCAGTTGCCAGGTACTGACCGTAGGCCGGTGATTTTTCTCCGGGTACTCCGGCTTTCCTCCACCTCCAAAACCTGGCACGTCCTTAAATGACACTGGCTGTTAATAGGACGTTAAACAAAAACAAACCAAATCAATCTTGGACTGACGCTACATGTTAATACAAACAAACTGTCACTGTTGCGGTCACTTAACACATTAGACCTTTACATTATTTTATACATGAAGTAGTAGATTAAATTCGGTCATTATATTTGAAAATTTGTCTTTTATTTAGATCATGGTGGTATTGAAGCTGTCTATAAAACAGGTTCCAAGCATATTAAACAACATCTGTTTGATTTTATTATTGGTATTTTGCTCTGTTAAGACGTATTGTTGTGTTATGAGATAATACCTTTGTACGAAATAACCTAATGATTAAAAACTGATTTCAATCGATTTACCTGTATATTTACGTGTTTTGTGTGGACACCAAATGTACTAGGGGCTGGCCCACGGGGTTGCTAACCCTGACAGCCAATTCATCGTTTATGGAGGAATAAAAACTGGTGTTTACGGACATTTATAAAATTCAAAATTAGGCAGAAATTTGGTTGGTTAAATTCTTTCAACTAACGCATGATCATAACAACTATTTGATCATGTATGAATTGGTATATACCAAATATGTGTAGTGCAGCTATACTTTACAGGTTTGTTTTGAGGGTTATATGCGCTTGTGGTATATAATTATTAACGACAACAGCAATTCCTCTTCAACTGATTTCTCTGGATTCTTGCAGAAAATGGAAACTTTCTGAGACAGATTCTGTCTTTTGTCAATATGTTTTGATGTCCCAAAAATGGCAGGTTTTTGACTATGTAATAATCGTTGGTTTTTTTTCGAGATAAGTTTGTAATGTTCTCTTGCATTATAGTATTATTTGTTTTACTATTAAAAGGAGTTTTTCACATTTCACTTCCCTTGGGAATCTTTTTCAGGATATTAGAAAAGCCAAAATGAAATATACTGCACCCTACATCAAAATTTGATCCGCCGAACTCTTGCTTGTTCAATTTGGCAGCCTTTGAAGTTTTATTTTTTATTTCCACTTTGCCTCTCTAGTTATGGAATTTGTGGATATGAAAACAATGTTTGGTGAGGTCTGTCACGCTAGATGATGTCGATGGGAATGGTGATAATGTGGGTTTTTATTCTAATAAATTGTTGGACTTCTCAGTCTTTTTGTGTATTTGAATCACATATCTTTTGTAGAGTTGACGGTCTGCAATGTAGCAGTTAAATATATATAGGTGTTTTAACAACTTTATTCATATTCAAATATACACACACAGTATACATTTATATTTTAAGAAAGTGTAAAATGTTGATAATTAACAAATAAGACAAAGCAGTGACATCAATGTTTCTATTTTTCTTTTGATATTTACAACAACTAATGATTTGACAGTATGGGTTGATCATTGGGTCATATATACATTCAACTAACAAAGCGTTGAAGATCGTCAATCCTATTACCTATTTATAGCTGTAAACAGAGTTTTTTTTTTATCTTACCACCTGGCATTCCTGCGCATCATAATATGTTATTATTGTTCTGTAAAACTAATGTAAACACTTATTCGCCAGCTTACTCTGTAGTAAAACCCCTACTTGGCTTCCTGTGATATAAAAGTTATAATTGAAAGGATGGAAAACAAAACTATCGGAAATATTATATTAATGATGTGATAACCGAATTCCCGTTTAGATAGGAATAAAGGTTTTATTGTCTATATATACACAAACTTGACATAAAAGCTGTTAATACAAATAAACTTCAGTACTTATAATACACAAAACCACATTAATATATTTATATCATATTACAGGACACACTATGCATTAAATTCATAAAAAGGGCACAAGGATAACATTAATGTGAGTTGGAGACAAGAATTTCATAGTCAACTTTTGTATGACCCTGTCAGCGATCGTAGAGTGTTGAATTGCATACATTGTACTTTGAATGAGCGAGGATGAATTACCCCGGTTAACAAATTAACTGAAATTAACGGTTTTCCTCGGATATCTAACAATATTAAATATGGTTTCAGATTAATGGATATTCGAATCTCGACGTTATGCCTATTTTTTTTTGTCTCGGGCATTTAAGGAGGCTGGGAATCTGAATTCTGAAATTTAGGGTTTAGATCAGTTTCCCAAACACGTATTGGTGTTATTCTATTTAGAACTTAAGTATAGTAGGAATTTAATTTGGATTTCTCAGAGGATCCTATGTATTATGATCACAATAAATAACACAATATCCATATACAATCTAATTACATATTGCACAATATTTGTATACAAGGTTAAAAAATATACATCCAATATAAAATGGTGATATAAATACACAATAACCATAAACAATGATAATACATATTACATATATGGTACATTAATCTTATCTTATTGAAATAAATGTTTATTTTGCAGTAATTTATATATATAGATATATATATAATTAGCATAATTCTTAAATACAGGTGTATAGACTATCATATATCTGTCTCCATTAGGACAGTGACCGATAAAGTACACACAAGTGTTTAAACTATCATATATGTGTCTACATTAGGACGGTCAAGGATAAAGTACACACACGTGTCTAAACTATCATGTATCTGTCTACATTAGGTCAGTCAATGATAAAGTACACACAAGTGTAAAGACTATCATATATGTGTCTACATTAGGACAATCACCTATAAAGTACACACAAGTGTCTAGACTATCATATATCTGTCTACATTAGGATCGTCACCGATAAAGTACACACAAGTGTCTAGACTATCATATATGTGTCTACAAAAGGACAGTGACCGATAAAGTACACACAAGTGTCTAGACTATCATATATCTGTCTACATTAGGACCGTCACCGATAAAGTACACACAAGTGTCTAGACTATCATATATGTGTCTACAAAAGGACAGTGACCGATAAAGTGCACACAAGTGTCTAAACTATCATATATCTGTCTTCAAAAGGACAGTGACCGATAAAGTACACACAAGTGTCTAGACTATCATATATCTGTCTACATTAGGACAATCACCTATAAAGTGCACACAAGTGTCTAAACTATCATATATCTGTCTACAAAAGGACAGTGACCGATAAGGTAAAGACAAGTGTCTAGACTATCATATATCTGTTAACATTAGGACAGTGACCGATAAAGTACACACAAGTGTCTAGACTATCATATATCTGTCTACATTAGGACCGTCACCGATAAAGTACACACAAGTGTTTAAACTATCGTATATCTGTCTACATTAGGACAGTCACCGATAAAGTACACACAAGTGTTTAAACTATCATATATCTGTCTACATTAGGACAGTCACCGATAAAGTACAGACAAGTGTCTAGACTATCATATATCTGTCTACATTAGGACAGTGACCGATAAAGTACACACAAGTGTTTAAACTATCGTATATCTGTCTACATTAGGACAGTCACCGATAAAGTACACACAAGTGTTTAAACTATCATATATGTGTCTACATTTGGACAGTCAACGACAAAGTACAGACAAGTGTTTAAACTATCATATATCTGTCTACATTAGGACAGTCAACGATAAAGTACACACAAGTGTCTAAACTATCATATATGTGTCTACATTAGGACAGTCATGGATAAAGTACACACACGTGTCTAAACTATCATATTAGGACCGTCACCGATAAAGTACACACAAGTGTCTAGACTATCATATATCTGTCTACATTAGGACAGTCATGGATAAAGTACATTGAACAATAAAGTTGATATAAAAATATTAAGAAATATATTCTCCATTCATAACCAGGCAAGTTACACTGTTTAAAACTTTATCGGACAGTTTTAGTTCACTGGAAACATTTTTGAGAGTGCTTTGTATCAGTGGAAAGAACAGAATAACCTTCTTCATGAATTTGACGTATTACTGTAATAAGGCTGTGGGACTGAAAATAATGCTAATACAGGATATGGATGTTTAACTGTCGGCAAAGTATTTGGACTAAAATGCTAGCTAAAATGCATTTAGGAGATGGGGAGATAATTGTTCTCATTTCCTGGTCATATGTCCTCATATTTACAAACAAAAACAAAAACAAAACAAAAAACAACAACAATAACAAAACAGGCTAATTCCAAGACCAAGTTTAATCATAAAATGATTATTGAGCACTGAAAGCATTTTACCTGCGTTATATATGTTTTGATGCGTTGCCCTGAAGAAGGGAAGTAAATCTTACAGAGTCAAGGGGATACACTTCCTGTTACCATAGCTACATTTAAAGTAGGATGGATTTGATCATAAATATTTGAAATATGTTTTTTAATATCATGGAGGCACTAAAGATGCCGATGAAATAGCTGTCAAGCTTTTTAAACTTTTAAAATTCTGCTTTAGTTTGTTATTGTTTTCTTTATTGGTGTGTTCTGAGACAATAGCTTTAAATTATCTTACTGATTTGAATGGATTGACATGTTTATACTCAACTAGAAACGTAAAGGACTTAACTCGAACCTCCAGAATTAGACATATCATAGACCAAAATCACAAAGATAACATTTATTAATAATTTTAACATTCTAGAGACTGGGTGCCAGTATAGACATAGTTAAATGATCTTATTTTCTTTATTGTCGTAAGGTAACTTTCGTTTGGTATTTTGGTATTAAGTAAAAGAAACTTTGTTAAACAGTGATCTAGCGAAAACCTTAACGAATTGTCGAGTGATGGGGGAGCATATTTCGTTTCCATAACACACCTGTATATACAAATTCAAATCATCAACACAAAAACATTTAAAACATCTTACATTTCTTTACGTAACACACCAATTCGGAAAGGCATTATTTCTCCAGTTTGGTACAGTTCGTGGATTTTATGTCGTTCCAAAGAACACGTGACACAATGTCTACATCCTCGGTGGAGAAGGTATAGAATCCACACTCGTACACATGTTCTACTACTTTCCAGTTCGTGTGGTCAGTGATTCCTACCATCACCACCCGCACATTGTTGTTGTCACGCAGATGCATGAGTTTCGTCTTCACGTGCGCCACTGATTTCTCTGGTACAGACCCAGTTGTTACAAACATGGCGTATTTATGAGTTGTAACACTGCTGTAGGAAGTATGATTATCAACAAACCTCAGCATATGATCCCAGCCCTGTTCTTGATCTTGGGATTTTCCCAGTGTCCTTATGACATCCATTATATACTGTAGATTCGACAGTGGACATTCCCGTATGACATAGTTTGTGGAACTGTTATATACAGCTACACTGATGGTTATGGCGTTATTAGTATGACTGGGGTTGAATTTATCGAGAAATGTTTGTAGGAATGTCAGCGCTTTCTTGAAGGATTTGTTGCCCTGTGACGCCGAGGTTTCCACTATTACAAGTATATCAGCACTGAAGTTATGTACACAACCTGTAAAGAAAGGTAAACAAAACTGGCCCTTATTTTATGAAGATTCGTTAAGAAAATTCCATAGTTTCAAATTAAGTAAAACATAAGTTCAAGGAAATTTCCTTAATTATGGGTTTCCCCTGCAATCCAAGAATGCTTTCCTAAAGAAAAATGAATTGTCTTACTGGTAGATGAAACCTTCGCCAGATTAATAACCAGTAAAATGTTTAATTATTACAAAACCACAATCACGTGTAATCTACCTGTAACGTTCGGGTCGTGTAGATCCCATTGTAGGAGGTGAAGTAGTTTGTAAGGATCTGGTGCCAGTAAGTACGAGCTATTGAAGGCCACACTCTCCAACACTGTGTGATACACAGACCTGCCAAGTCCCACGCCTACCACTTTGATTCCGTCTTGTCGTTGAGAGAGTTCTCTCGCCTTCATTTTGGCCTTGTCCCTGTTATTTACCAGTCCGTCACTGATCATAACAACGTATTTCAGGGCTGACTGTCTCCCTCCTTTCGTCCACAGGAACATGTCACTGTACGAAAAGGATAGGATAGAAAATTTTATTTATTTTATAATCTTATTTACACGACGTGAATTAATTATTGAGCATGGGGATGAGCAAAAAACCTATAACTCAATAAATTTTACAATTTTATATCTAATTTTCTAAAAAGAACGTTTGGAAATTTGTATGAATTAAAACAAGCAAGAAATATCTAAAAAAAAGGTAAACGGCATAGTTTTAATGCTGGTGGTTATAATGTAAAACTGCTGGTGAAACAAGTTAATGAACTAATTGCGTTTCAGCACGGATAACAAACATTTATCAGTTTGAATCATGTTTGGTGATAATAAGACTGCATTTGAATTGGGAATATAATTTTATTAATGTTTCATTTGAAAAGATATATCCACTTACGCATGTGGGTTAATGTTGCATTTATAATTAAAAAGAACAAAAAACGTCATGTTTTAACATAAATTCAATATTTAATGATTTCCCGGTTAGTTCTGTTTGTTTTCTTGATCGGATTTTAATGTTAGGTGTCCAACGTCTTTATCGGGATGTTTTCGACGTTCCTCGTGTTCTCGCGTGGTCACGTGACCGGCACGAAGGACTACATTAACACTTGGTCGGTAAATATGGCCAGAGCACCCGACCAACGTATTTTGTCGTACAAACAAATATGATACACTTATTCATCGTGCTAAGAAACCGAGAAAAAGTGCTGTACATTCTTCTATTTATTCAAGTATGGTTACATAACGGCGTTATAAACTGGTGTTAATTGAAGAAGTGCCGATTAATTGACTACTTTTTAAGTAATTTTGACGATGTTTGCCATTTTCGTAAGAATGTACAGCACTTTTCGTTGTTCTCATACAATTACCTTCACGCTCTTACCTGTTTCATAAGTATTGATTTAGGGTAGTCGGGTGCTCTAGGACGATTCATAGAGCAAGTGTTAATGTTCATTCTCCAATATTGGAACTCTTCAGTGTTTTAAGTATCGAAATCGGCATATAGAAATGAACAAACGTTAATAAACGAATGCAATGGATCGTAATTAATTGACTTAATTATTTACAGATGATTTCCAAAGACATAAGGTATAGTTAGAAGTTTTCGGCTGTACACATGCAAGTTTGTAAATTCGTCACTGTGATTAAACCACCGTCCTCGTCGTTGCCATGACAGCCGATCGAAGCTGCGATCACGAATGCACTGACAAAGTGAAAGTTGAAGTATTTTTCGCAACATGCGGTTTAAACTTAAAATTACATTCACACCTCATATTGATTGGGGTTATTTAATCATACCTGATCAATTGAATTATCAGAAAACTAACAAAAACACTAAAAAACACAGAATGAAGCCTTCGTGTCAGGCAGTGCAGACACAACGCGGGATCTGTAAACAATGTGACGTCATTGGAATGTACAAGTTGCAACAATGTACAACAATGTATATTTTACATGAATACACTAATGAGCAACAAAACGGGACGCAACATTAACCCACATGCGTATTCAGCTTGCATTCAATCTTAACTTTGTTTCGTTTTTAATTGCATATCTGCATTTTGTATTTTCCGTTACATTGACTAATCATATACTTCATCTTGACCAGTAACGCCACCTGTCGCGTCATATCCGGGATCAAAAGAATATTATACGGCTAGCCAAAAAACAAGCAGGTAACGGTAAAGCTCTTGGACTGGAAAGTCCAAAAGCATTGTCTGTCGCCTTTAATTGCCAGGGCTGTCTTGAAATGTAAATTGTGTATCTTTACTGAGATCTGTCTAAAGCTTTAAACTGTACATGTAGTGATTAGAACATCGATAAGGATACGAGGGTTCCTACCTTGCCAAGTCTAGTCCGGTGTCCATGTATGAAGTACTATTGAGTTGGGATATATTCAGGACACGCTCATGAACACAGTCGTTGTTCTGACAAAACGTAAAGTCGAACTCCACCCTGGCTATTCTGGAGAAGCTTATAACAGCTACCTGTGTCTCATTAGGGGCTATAATGAGATTGTCTGTTACATCCACTATGTACTGGAGGATATTGTCGAAAAACTTCGCCTCACTGTAGGAAGAATCTATAACGAACACTATGTCGGCAACTTTGACAGGACGTGCCATATACCCATTGAGTCTGAAGACGAACTTGCCTGTCCGGTTGACGTTGGTACGCGACACAACCGTGGCAATATCCTCCGTACCCGATCCCTCCACAGCGTAGTAGTGGATGTTATCTCCTTTGTCGAAGCCGACCTTAAAGTCAATATATGCAAACATATTTAAATAAAAAATGATAAGAATTAATTGTTGTAGAGTTTGACTACATAGAAACTTTATGCAATTGAGAGAGTGATCGTATGAAAACAAATGAATAAGATATTTGTTTATGTCTGCCGTATGGAAATGCACTTAAATTTGTGCTTTATCACTTGATAGACAGCAAAAAATGACCAATGAAAAAAACAGCGTGTTATAAACAAAAACATTGTATAACAATAATATGTCTCTAATATATGTTGCAGTTTCTTGTAAAGTTTTACCCTAAATGAAATACCTTTACTGAGGAATTTGTCTGTTCTTTTGTCTGAACCACTCTGACAACAGGTAAATGGGTGAATTAAGTATTGTACTTGAAGTGTATTATACATAAACGTTTTTAATTTCTTAATGTACCTGAGGTTGGTAGTTATAACAACAATACGAAACAGGTTGTATTTTGTTGTAGTTGTAAATGACAAAAGTCAGCATACCGTCAGTGACCAGGACCGCTTGAAAGGTATTACCCTGGAAGAAAACCAATCATATTTAAACAGAGCTGGAGTGCTGAGCAGTGTGTTTACACGAAATCTCATCAGTTTACTGATACGAGACAAATGTTCCAAAATGATTTTTTTTTTTACATTTTTATGTTTGGGATATATGTATTTGTAATAAAGGTAAGCGAAATGATAAGAAAGTCTTAATTCGTTGATTTGTTTTCTGTTGGTACAATATCCATACCCAATGACACCGAACTATTGCTTCTACTTTACTAGGAAAAGGGAAGCTCTAGGCTAAGGCCTAAGTTACGTACGTTAGATGACGCGACCGTTTCATTCAAATGACTACGATTAGGGACAGCGATTTAACCATTTTGTATTACATTAAGAAATTTGTGAATTGTTTTGATAATTCATCCATAGCTATCGGGGTCCACTTTATATCGAGAACCAAGGGGGAGGTGGGGTGACAGTTATGCTTCGCTATAATCGATGCACTATCTCGCTTCCGTGCGTCGCCATCATCAAATTATATTTCGTACGACTAAAACTCCAGATTAATCGACATTTCCATGAGAAACCCCTCTCACCCAGTTATACTAATGTTGACCCCCGGCAAATCCACAAAACGTAACCGTGTTGATCTTTTAAAGACGGACAAAAAAAAATAAAAAAAAAAAAAAATGAGTGAGACTAATAAATATAATCCGTGGTCAAAGTCCAGAGGTTAGCCAATCAGATTTGTTGGGGATCACAAATGACCAATCGGAGGCTTAGACACACCGCGGTGTGTAAACAAAAACAATAACACACTGCTACGGATTTTACCACCTGCCATATCAGTTGTGAAACAAGCGTAGTTATGGGATGAATATATGAATATCCATAATATATCCGGGAAACATGATGTGTTATTATATAAACTTAAAACTATTACAAATGTGTTTTACAGATAGTCAGAAGACCGTTTACCTGACTGGTATCCCAGCATACTGGTATATCAATCCACGACACTACAAACATCCAGGAGACATTAAAGTTGACAAGTTCTGGAAAGTAGGATATTATCTCTTCTCCGACCGGCTCAAGTTCTTGTCCAGTGGTGACTTCCTTCCAACAAATATTATGATTCCTATACCAACTACAAGGAAGCCAAAATGGAGCTAAAAATGTAGATGGCCCCGGGATGGAGTTGGTTGGCCATTTAAAGTCGCCAAATGATAGGATACCCGAGTATATCACCTGCATATATATAATGAATAATGTTGTTACAATATACAATAAACAGGGTACGTAAATAACTAAGGTTGTGCCTTTATAGTAGCCAAATATATAGGACGTTACATGGACTGCCTTGTGAAATGAAATTTATTAAACGAGTTCAATAATTTGAATTTGCACCAAGTCTTTAGATGACTAACATAACAAATATTTATGACAAAAAAAACCCAACTGAAATATATTTCCAAATATGTATTCGAACGGAAGCCGTTCTTCACCAACAAAACAAAAACATGCATAACATGTATGTAATCAAAATGGCGTTGTTTATTTTATATGACGTCAAACTAGAGATTTCACACGTGTCTTACGATATATCAATTTCATAACATAACATAACATAAACGTTAATCATGCTAGCAGTACGATAGTTGTTCTATATTTAAACACACCCAAGTAGGTCTACTTGTGTATTATGTTTTACTTCTATTTTGATTTTTGTTTGTAATAAGATGTAAACTGTCTACACGAAATATGCTTATTATCATAAAGAGCAAACACTTTAGATCCGCGCGTGGACGTGTTATGTAATGCGTGAAGAAAATTTGTATAGGAAATCAAATCGTTCAATCAGTCTCAAATTATATAATTGTTTTTTCCGTATATGAAGAGAAATAATTGCTTGTAATTGTATCAATCTAATCAAAATTAGACTCGTAATTTCCACTCCTTTACGATACTCTACGATACCCTTCAGTACAGGATCTAATGATACCCCGAAGGAGGTTTTAAGGAAGATCTTGTTACTCCGGTAAGTATCAAACAAACAGAGGGAATTGAACCGGTTTGTACCAATCAGTTTGAATTTGGATCTCAGGAATTCGTAGCTAATCATAAGGGGGCCAAAGTATACCCAAAGCAGATGGATGAGTATTTGGAAAGGGAATTAGAGGCGGAGGCAGTTATAGGTCCTTTTGATATTAATCCACTTAGGACCCCCATTAAGCTGTCTCCTTTAAATTCTGTACCTAAAAGAGATTCTGTAGAAAGAAGGGTGATACTTGATCTCAGTCTCCCCAAGGGTAAGTCAGTGAATTCCCACATTCCAAAGGATTCTAATTCGGGTAAGCCCATCAATCTCACTTATCCTAGAGTGGATGATCTAGTGGATCTGATCAAAGATAAAGGTAAGGGTTGTCACGTGTTCAAATAGACCTTAAACGTGCATACAGGCAAATTCCTATAGATCCCGGAGATATCCACCTAGTGGGTTATATGTGGAGCGGAAAAATATATCTTGATAGGGTGTTATCCATGGGCCTTAGATCGGCTGCCTACATTTGTCAGAGAGTTACCTCGACAGTGTCCTTTATATGTCTCCAGGCAGGATATTTCATCTTAAATTACTTAGATGATTTCGCAGGTGCGGAGACGAAGGCTAAAAGCTAGAACGCCTTTGAATTTTTAGGGGCAGTTCTGCAGAATGGTGGTCTAGTTGAATCCCAGTCAAAAGCTGTTCCTCCTTCTATTAGGATGGTATTTCTAGGAGTTCTCTTTGACACAAAGTCTCTGACTTTAGAGGTACCTCCCTTTAGACTACAGGAAATAACAGATCTTGTAGTGGTATGGTTAGAAAAAGATGAAGCCACCTTACAACAGTTGCAGTCACTGCTAGGTAAGTTACAGGATCTGAAGCATCGCTCATAGTACCTTTAGCAGTTAGGAAAGACCTCCTCTGGTGGAAGGAATTTCTATCTTTATACAATGGGGTATCCATGATGAGTTTGGAGGAATGGTCGGCGCCAGATGGTGAGTTTTCATCAGATGCTTGTTTATCAGGCTGTGGTGGTTTTTGCAAAGGGCAAAGTTTTCATGTGGTCTTCCCAGAGTTCATCCGTGTACAGGACCTCAGTATAAATTGTCTAGAACTACTAACCAAAGTGGTAAGTGTCAAGTTATGGGGGCTATGTTCAGGGGTAAAAAGATTGTCATCAACTGTGACAACAGTGCTTCGGTGGCAGTCATAACTCTGGTAGATCTAGGGTGGCCTTTATGCAGGGTTACTTACGTGAAATATGTTTTCATGCTGCCATCTACGAGTTTGAGCTGAGAGCCCGACATATTGAAGGTGAGCTAAACAGAATTCCAGATCATTTGTCGAGATGGCATTCGGATCCCTCTCATGAAAACATGTTTCACGAGCTAACCAGAGGGATGGAAGTCACATTTCACCCGATAGAAGAGGAGATCTTCAAATTCTCCCATAGGTGGTAGTGCATAGATGTACACATGTGTACATGTACTATGTGCCCTGTAGATGTATATAGTTTTCTTAATTTAATGCTCTTGCTTCCTTATTTTTGTAGGGGAGGCCATTACAAAATTAAAGGACGATTTAAAAATCTCCATGCGAGCAGCCTTCGCTGAGGGTACTTCCCGAAATTTAGACATACAATGGCAAGCCTTTTTCCTTTTTTGTGAGGCCTTTCAGCGGGAACCATTACCCGTTAACACTCAGACAATATGTTTATACATTCAATTTTTGAGTCGAAGCATGAAAAGTCCTGATTCTATTCGCAATTATGTCAGTGGTGTCAAAACACTTCACATTTTAACTGACACTGATTATTCACAGGTCAGGCAGTTTGAAGTTAACCTAGCATTGAGAGGTGTAGCCCGTCTCAACCCACACTGCCCCCATAGAGCCTCCCCATCACTTCGCGAATCTTGCTAGAATTTGTGAAATTTATCAACTTCTCTGATCCTTTACATGCAACCTTGTGGTGCAGTTTTTTGTTGTCTTTTTATGTAATGATTAGAAAATCCAACATCGTCGCCTCCAGTGGGGGTTTCAAACCAGAGCAAATTTTATTGAGGCAGGATATGTCAGTGCAGGGTGATATGTTAATGGTCTGTTTAAAATGGTCCAAAACCAACCAATTTGTTAAAAGAAAGCATGTAATTCCTTTAATCAGAATTCCCTCCTCCAAATTATGCCCAGTTCTCGCCTTTCACAATATGTGTGACCTAGTTCCAGCCCCTCCCGAGGCCCCAGCCTTTTCCATGCCCGGGACTCGATCCAAACCTATCTCATATTCCTGTTTCCAAAATTTTTTTAAATTTTTGATTGTCCAGACAGGACAGGACCCAGCCCTTTTCTCTTCCCACAGTTTTCGGAGGGGAGGGGCCACTTGGGCCTTCCAATCCAATGTTCCAGGGGAACTGCCTATTTAAGATTTATTTAGATCATTCCCTAGAGCAGAAAATGCAAGTGGCCAACTTTGTAAAAAATTCCATCATCACCTTTCAAGCTGCTTTTTACAAATAATCATTTGGTCATCTTTTTTGGGCCCGAGGGCTTGGTGGTTTAATATAAAATTCAGAGAACTTTTGCTTATCTATTGTATGTACTATTAGTATTTGGTGCTATTTGTGCGAGAGTGGAAACTTGTATAGTATGTTTGATGTGCTTCATTAATATAACAAATTTAATTTATTGATTGTCTGCCTTATAGGGCTCATATGTAAATTAAATTATTCTCATATTTGTAGCCCTTTCACCCTGTTCAGAATTTATGGCGATTTATCATGAATGGACTTTAATGTGACTCTATATTTCGATCTGGGGTGAAAGGGCTTTTTGTATTTATTATTTAGTTTCATTAAATGCCAAAACTAAAATTTCTGTCTTGTCTTATATATAAGGGAGATAATTATTAAAGAAAAATAATTTGTTCTTGCTTGCTGGCCACTTAAACCTTGAGGTTCAATCTTCTATGAAAAAACCCCCAAAAAATTAAAGAAGTTATGGTTAAATATTTTGTCGATAGTGGAATTTTTGAAGAAGCCTTCTCAGATGCTATGGCTGACCCTGTGGGTAAGGTAATGAAAGCTTAAAAGGTAAGGTCTTTAGATCTTGAGTACCAGTTCAAGTGTGAGGAGATGAGAATGGAGAAAGACAAAAGAGAATTTGAGTTGAAATGTCAAATGGAGCGTGAGGAGAGAGATCATCAGATTAAAGTGAAGGAATTAGATCTCGCTAGTGTTAGAACCCAGCCCATTCCCTCTCAGAGTTTCGGTTCGAGTCAGTTCGACGCGACTAAGAACATTATACTTGTACTTTCAAGAAAAGGAAATCGACAAACATTTCTTGCACTTTGAAAAAGTTGCCTGTAGTTTAAAATGGCCTAAGGATGTATGGACAATCTTGTTACAAAGTGTTTTACTTGGTAAAGCAAGAGAAATTTTCTCTGTAATGCCTGTAGAGCTTAGTGGGGATTATGACTACAATGTATGTTAAAGAGCGCATTTTAAAGGCATATGAGCTTGTGCCTGAAGCATATAGACAGAAATTTAGAAATGCTAGAAAACAAGCTGATCAGACACATGTAGAATTTGCACGCGAGAAGACGCAGATGTTTAATAGATGGCTTCGATCAAAAGATATTGGTCATGATATTGAAAAACTTAGGGAACTTGTGTTAATGGAGGAATTTAAAAAGTGTGTACATAATGATGTCAAAAGTCATTTAGATGAGCACAAGGTGGACACTTTGAATCAAGCAGCCATTATGGCTGATGATTATTCATTAACCCATAAGCTTAGTGCTAAGGTTAATTACAATACTCCAGTTAGTAGTCAGGCTTCCCATGTAACAGCTAGTTCTATCAATAAATCTACTAAGTCAGGTCAAGTTGACAAGTCTGTCAATCAGACTAACAATATACATCAAAGTACTGAGAGTCCTGTAAGGGTAGTGACATGCGCATATTGTAAAAAGAAAGGTCATATAATGTCTGACTGTTGGTCATTGAAGAAAAAGGAAGAGAGAAAGCAGGCTAAAGGTGTACAGCCTAACGCGTGTACCGCTGTAATACCATAAAGGAAAACAGCTAAAGCCATGAGCCTGGACAAACACTGTCATACTAAATCTAAGTCTGTTATGGACAAGATGAAACCCTTTCTATCTCAGGGATATGTTTCCCCTGAAGGTGAAGATAACAATAGGATTCCTATGACAATCCTTAGAGACACATGGTCTTGTCGGTCTCTGCTTTTAGAAAGCGCTTTGCCTGTTTCGGAGAAAACGTATATGGGCGCTGACGTATTGGTCCAAGGCGTTGGGTCAGGATTTATACCCGCCCCGCTTCACCAGGTTTACCTTGAATCGGACTTGGTGTCCGGGCTTGTTCAAGTGGGCGTGTTGCCTACTCTTCCAATGGAAGGGGTATCATTACTCCTTGGTAATGATTTAGCAGGTGATAAAGTTATTGTTAACCCTATATTAACTAACCAACCGGTTAGTGAATGTACAGAAAATGTATTCGTCCAACCAACAGGAATCTGTACTAGGGCAATGAGTGCCAAAATGTTAGAAAATGAAGATGAAACTTCTGTTGCTGAATCCAGTCCTACTCATAGTAAGGAAACATGTAATGGTAAAAGTTCCAAACTAGAAGAGCATGGTAGTTTAAACAAGGATGTGCTTAGTCGGGAGCACTTGATTTATGAGCAAAATAGGGATCCAGAATTATTATCCCTTAGAGATAAATCATTATCTGGGGAAGAAAGAGACAAAGTTCCTGTTTGTTATTTTGAAAAGGATGGTGTATTGATGAGGAAATGGAGACCTCCAGATGTAGGTGTGGATGATGAGTGGGAGGTGGTGTATCAGATTGTGGTACCAAAGGTATATAGGGAGCAGGTAATGTCAATTGGTCACGACAGCCCTATGGCTGGGCATTTGGGTGTCACCAAAACGTATAATAGAGTTCTGACCCATTTTTTCTGGCCTAAGATGAAAAGCGATGTAGCTCAGTACTGTAGATCTTGTCATATCTGTCAGCTTGTGGGAAAACCAAAACAAAAGATACCCTGTGCCCCTCTCCAACCCATACCAGCCTGCGATGAACCTTTTTCGCAAGTTATTATAGATTGTGTAGGTCCCCTACCTAAAACTAGGTCAGGAAATGAATACCTATTAACTGTGATGTGTGCATCGACAAGGTTCCCAGAAGCCATTCCTTTAAGGAATATAAAGGCTACCACTATAATGTCAGCATTGAAAAAATTCTTTACATTAGTTGGTTTGCCCAAATCTATACAGTCTGATCAGGGCTCAAACTTCATGTCTACTGTGTTTCAGCAGGTGATGTATCAGTTAGGTATACAACAGTTCAAATCCAGTGCTACCACCCAGAGTCCCAAGGGGCACTTGAACGTTTTCACCAAACTCTTAAAAATATGATACGCACCTACTGTTTGGAGTATGAAAAGACTGGGACACTGGCATTCACATGCTATTGTTTTCGGCTCGTGAATCGGTTCAGGAATCCATGGGCTATAGTCCATTTGAACTTGTATTTGGTCGTAAAGTCCGTGGACCTCTGAAACTTCTGAAAGAAAAATGGTTGGAAGAAAGCACTGATACCAACCTTCTAGAGTATGTCACCAATTTTAAACAAAAACTGGTCAGGGCTAGGGAAATAGCTAGTATAAATTTAATTTGGAGAAAAGGTATTAGTTCTGTTACCGGTGCCAGGGCACTCCCTACAGGCTCGTTATCACGGACCTTATGAAGTAGAATGTAGAGTAGGAGAGCTGGATTATGTTGTTAAAACTCCAGGGCGTAGGAAAACTAAACAGCTATGTCATATCAATATGTTAAAGAAGTATGTTGGTCGAGATGACCCCATGAATACCAAAAGTGTTCCTTGTGCTATAGTAAACCCAGAAGTAGTGGAGAACAATATTGATGATCAGGATATAGCACCTGATGAAAGGGATTGTTCAGTTAGACTTAGGAACTCTGATGTTCTCTCAGACTTGGATACAAAGTTAGAACACCTGACAGTTGGTCAGAGAGAAGAGATGAAAGGTTTAATTAATGAGAACATACACCTGTTCCCAGATGTCCCTAATAAGACTACAGTATTGTTTCATGATGTTGATGTAGGGGAGCAACACCGATCAAGCAACATCCATATAGGCTTAACCCAGTTAAGGCTAAGATAATGAGTGATGAAATTCAGTACATGTTGGATAACGATATAATCGATTCTAGCCAAAGCGAATGGAGTTCTCCGTGTCTGCTAAACCTGATAAGTCATTCCGGTTTTGTACTGACTTTCGTAAAGTTAATGCGGTTACTAAAACTGACTCTTTTCCTATGAAGAGGTTGCAAGATTGTATTGACAAAGTTGGTAGTGCAAAATATGTAAAGGGCTACTGACAGGTCCCTTTAACGGAGCGAGCAAAGAATGTCTCCGCATTTGTAACTCCGACCGGTCTGTATCAATATAAGGTCATGCCCTTTGGCATGAGAAATGCCCCTGCCACTTTTCAGAGGCTCATGAACAAGATGATAGCTAACCTTGAGGGTACAGAGTGTTATACAGATGATGCAGTTATTTATAGTGACACATGTGAAACAAGTGAGTGCGTTCATGGAAAGAATGAGTGAGGCAAATCTGACAATCAATTTGGTCAAGAGTGATTTTTAGGCATGGCAGGATTTTATAGGAATTTTTGTCCACATTTTTCTACTGTGGCCTTTCCATTGACCAATCTACTTCAAAAGAATGTGAAGTTTAAGTGGAATGCAGAATGTCAAGTTTCCTTTGAGAAGATAAAGGCCATACTTACCAACCAACCAGTATTAGTAGCTCATGATTTTGAAAAGCCCTTTACTATTGTTGTAGACGCTTGCGATATAGGTGTTGGAGCTGCTTTGACACAGAATGTTGATGATTTTGACCACCCTGTTAGTTACTTTTCAAAGAAACTTAATAAGCACCAGAGAAATTATTCTACGGTAGAAAAGGAGTGCTTAGGATTGGTTCTAGCAGTACAACATTTTGAATTCTATGTAGGTGGATCTGCTTGTCCGATCACTACCTTAACTGATCATAATCCACTTACATTCCTCCAAAAGGTGAAGTATAAAAATCAAAGACTTTTAAGATGGGCTTTAACCCTGCAAGAGTTCAACCTGGATGTAAAACATGTTAAGCCTAAGGGAATAAACAACAAAGTTGCAGATGCTCTGTCTAGAGCAGGTATTTGAATATACCTTCTATGTTTCTGAATAATGTAATATATATTACACAGTATGTTTATATATAGATTCATTAGGTGTTGATGTATCATATGTTTACTATTTGAGTTTTGCTTGTTATAATGTACTGATTATTGATATTACTATGTATAGTTTATACTTGCAAATTTTCATACAATTCAAACTTTGTTTTAAGGGGGGAAGTGTTATGTATACTAGAAATACATGGAGAGTATAAAACAAAAGTCTATTATTTAATATTTGTATTTCATAAATGATGTAGTGTAAATTGTGTACTAGATATAAGTCTACAATGTGTTTCCGATAAGTATATGAATCCGCGCTCCGCATTGGACGTGTGTGTGTATTTCTTACAATCCGTATATTTCTTTCAATCCGTGCTCCGCATCAGTAAACATGGGAAAATCACGGGAAAAGTGCTGTAAGGAAAACGCGCGGCTATTCCTGGAGATTCTGAGCGTTCGCATGGCGAGGCAGGAGTTGGAAGAGGTGTTTGTGTGACAATATGAACCGTATTGAGGTTTACTGTTGTATATGTGTTCAACAGTGATGGGTTAACTGTAATCCAGTCATATTCTGGCGCTGTAAGCTAACCAGCGAGAGCGTGAGGTTTGCCAGTTGATTTGGAAAATTCTGCTGTATTAGGATTCGTCTGCAATAGAGAATCTTGATTTTGCTGTGCTGAGATTCATCGGCCATGGAGAAGCTTCTCAGGAATATATATTGCATTGTGATCCGCATGTCTGACACGGGACTGGAGAGTTTTCACCCTATACGTGAGTACAAGTGGTCAATTACCGTGTGTGGATTTGGGCCCTCGCGACTATATATACATATAGGCCATTTTTACTTGTTGATGACAGGAACGTTTTTACAATATCATGGCCTCGTGTCGCGTTAGTGACTCGCGCGCGATCATGTTTACCATTACGCAGAAGATTGATTCCTAGCATGAACTCTGTACTTTTACTTGTGTCCTACAGTTTAACTTTTCAAATGTACTTGTGTACATTACATTAAGTGCCCAGAATGTTCGGTCATTTGATTTTTACATATAATATATATGTATTATACCAGAGACATATATACACACATAATTATCGATAATTTCTATTTGAAATCATCACCAAGATCCAATTATGTGCTTTAATTTGATTAATATCAGAGTGCAGAAGTGTCATCAATATGAAATATATCACAATTTGCTGTCCATGTGTTTGTATTTTGAGTATGAAAGTCAAGCACACCGCAGGAAAGATCGGCGGAAATGTCCAATTTTCGAAAAGTCCCTATGGGGTTTTCGAGAATACGGATAAATGACAACAATGTGCATGATAATCAAGACCATATTCCATAAGTATGATAGCTTTTGGTTAATGTGGTAACTTTTGTAGTGGCCTAGATAAAACGATGTGCTTTTTGTGTACGTTTAAAATTGACGATGTTTTGGTCTGACGTAATGGCTGCTTAATTACAAACTTGGACATGTCGAATAGGACCCAACGGATTTTCGAAAATACGGATAAATGACAACAATGTGCATGATCAATAAGACTATATCCCATAAGTTTGATAGTTTTTGGTTAATGTGGTTACTTTTGTAGTGGCCAAAATAAAACGATGTGCTTTTTGTATGTATTTAAAATGACGATGTTTTGGTCTGACGTAATGGCGGATTAACCAGAACATGTCGAATAAGTTCCAGTACATCGATACACACATGCGCAAAGCCCGATTTACCTGTGCTCGCGTGTGTTTGATAGGGGACAGGGCGTTCTCGATAAGGGATATGCTTGAGTGGTCGCGAATAAAGGGAGCCACCACTTGTACGGGGAAATAGCGATGTTACTTATCTCTGTGTATATATGTCTCTGACTATACTATATGTATGTATATGTATATGTTGAAATGTATTTTGTAAATTAAACATTGTTGAATGTGTTATCAGTTTTTAATCTGATTGGTTTACACGTGTGTGTACTCTATGTAGTGTCTCTAAGTTAGTACGTAAATTTACCCTTTCACTAACTGGCAGTTTCCGGCCGTAACAACGTTCAATGATTAATATAACGTTTTAACATTTGTATCATATTTGCTGTCAAGCTATTACATGTTATTAGCTAATAGAACTTTCAGCTTTGTTCAAAGAACTTGTGATTCAAATGACACACCAAGACTTTATCAATTTTTTTATCATTATTAGCTATGCTTTTCGGCCCACTTTGACGCTATCGTGAACAATGTTCTTGTGTTTATATGGAGTCGATGCTCCTTACCTGTAGCAGGTATCAAAGCACCTCAGAAAAAGACTGAGCACAATTTAGTTAAAGCGCCACCATACTATTTGATAGAACTGGCGATTTACATTTTGTAATAAATCTAAATGAACTCTTCATCTCTTAGAAAAGACTTTTCACGATGAAGGTGCTTATCAAAGGTATATAAATGCAGAGCTAAGTTCAGATTTAGGGATAATTTTAGCTTGAAAGTGTTTCAGTATTTCATCACGTGATCAATTCAGGGAAGCTGTAGAAGAAACACCTCAAGTCATACGTTAGAACACTTACCCACATACTGCTATATTTATCTCCGAAAAAGTCAAAATCGGTAGCCAGTTCTATGTGTTGTCCCCAGTGGCCGTACACAGGATAATGTAAACAGCTTGTATTTCCAGCGTCATAAAAGTCAGTAAGAGGAACGGAACAGTGTCCATATCTCCAAAGCCAGGTATAGATGACGGTGTATGTAGCTATGGACCACGTAACACGGACCATGTTGTCTAACACCACAGACAGCGAGAAAAGGAGGTAAATTCTATATAGGCATTGATTTAAAATTTATCTAGATCAATGGCAGAAAACGTTCCTGGTACGAATAGAAGAACAATGACGATATGCACTGGTAAGTAAGCTACCGGTTAGCCCGCTACAGGAATTTTTGTCGGCGTGCCAATATATTGACGATTAAAAAAGGAACTTTGTACAGCCATGCATTGTAGAAAACGTCTCAAATAGAGGGAATACTCAACGAGCAATGACAACATATAGTTACTTAATACATGACAGTCTTGTCAAGTTGATATCTTTACTGACGGAGTCAAAAAATTTGTATTAAGGATCAGCAGCATTGTTTATTACGCTCTAGAAAATGCCATACATAAGAGATATATGACATGGAAAGTACCTCTTTAATACAGTTCATAGTTCAGAGTTCATCCGATATATCTGAAACATGCGTTTCTCAATAGAAGAAGGAATTCACTCTTTACCTCTCATGTCATTTACAATTTGATAAGTTATTTAATATTTGATCACAACTGCATACCTTCAAAGACATATAGCGTAAAACAAATTTGCGCATGTAATATTGAAAGTGAGATTTAATTCTTAAACTTTGATATTGTAATCAATAAAATAAAATGAGCACAAACATGTTCAGATGTTTAAATTAATCCTCTTCGACTCCGTACATCGCTGGGAACCCTGTACCCCTTTACCTGGTGTGAGATATCCCTACATTACCCTGGACAGGTGTATCCACACTTTACCTGGTGTGAGATATCCTGTACTACCCTGGACAGGTGTATCACACTTAACCTGGTGTGAGATATCCTGTACTACCCTGGACAGGTGTATCACACTTTACCTGGTGTGAGATACCCTGATACCCTATACTACCCTGGACAGGTGTATCACACTTAACCTGCGCTGAGATATCCTTGTAATATCCTGGACAGTTGTATACACACTGTATCTGGTGTGAGAGATCATTGTAATGCCCTGAATCGGGGAAGCCCTCCATGTTTTCAACAATTTCTTATCGTTGTGGCTTGGATAAAAAACACAAAACATCGGTAATGTTTCGACATACCTGAATATACATGTCACCACACAAACAAATCAGTCGCTTATTTTATAATCTATTGATGTACATCTTGAAGGTTCCCGTCACCTACTCCCTTCTTTGGGGCAATCTGCCCTGTCACTTATTTCAAAGATTTATTCCTTTCCACTACCTTAATGAATTAACTACAACTTTGTATTTTTACATAATTAATTTTGTGATAATGTACGTGATTTGGCAAACTTAGAGGACCAATTTCCACTACTGGTCATATTTGGATTTTCCTGACCAAAAAAAGTTTATCTTATGTCTGACGGTGATCACAAAAGACGTTGTAACATAGTTGGGGAAATGTTATATTGCTGGAGCATTGAAGGCCACTTCTATCAGTTGAAGTCAGGAGTTATTTTTGTGTCATCCACATGTGCTTATATTGAACAATGAAGTTGATACCAACATATAAAGAAATGTATTCTCCATTCATAACCGGGCAAGCTAGACTGTATGTAACTTGTACCGGACAGATTCTATGCACTGAAAATATTTTTTGTCATATTTTTTTTTTTTTTTTTGAAACAAAATAACTTCTTTATTGCTATATTTAAGCTATTGATAGAACAGAACATACTGCTAATACATGATTGCTTCACTGTCTGCAAGGTAGAATGTCCTAGATTGGTGTTTGAACTTTAACCTCGCATTTGACCTATATATGGGTACATCCCGATATTTATACTGGAGTGTGAATATGACAGAATTGAGTGATGTATGATGTTGATTTTTATGGCTAAGATGTTAGTTACAATACATTTAAAAGATGGGAAGGTGAAGATAATTTTCTCCCCATGTCTGCTCAACTGTCTCACTCAAAGGGTTACTATTATCATGAACACACTACACAATCATGTTAAAATTGTCCGCTTTAAGTCATTACAGTACATTATTAACTGGTAATGCGTTAAAATATTTGAAAAATATCAATGGTTATGATCAACAAATCCATCAATTGGATATTCTGAAAATTTGTCTGAATTTTCATGACTGAACTTGGAGGCCAAACTCGGGAGTATCTGTCATAAAAATACAGGGCTCGCTGGATGAATTGAATATCTTCAACTGTACGAGACACTTTGATGCGATTTTTTATTATAGCACTGTTTGTTGCATCTTCGCTAGCCACATGGAGTGTAACGCAATCAGACGCTCGTGAAGATGTGTTTGATAACGAGTGTAGGCTTTTGAAGAAACTTTGCCGAAAACCTTAACCAACTGTGGAGTGACGGACGGGCATATTTGTTTTTTTTGAGCAGCAAAGCTTTTTAAAATAGTTAACAGTTCTTTACGTAACTTATCTATTGGGCAAGGCATCATTTCCCCAGTTTGGTACAGTTTGTGGATTTGATGTCATTCAATAGAACACGTGACACGATGTCTACATCCTCGGTGGAGAAGGTATAGAATCCACAATCGTACACATTTTCTAATACTTTCCAGTTCGAGTGGTCAGTGATTCCTACCATCACCACGCGCACACTGTTGTTGTCACGCAGATGCATGAGTTTCGTCTTCACGTGCACCACTGATTTCTCTGGTACAGACCCAGTTGTTACAAACATGGCGTATTTATGGGTTGTAACACTGCTGTAGGAAGTATGGTTATCAACAAACCTCAGCATATGATCCCAGTTCTGTTCTTGATCTTTGGATTGTCCAAGTGTCCTTATGGCATCCATTATGTACTGTAGGCTTGACAGTGGACATTCCCTTATGACATAGTTTGTGGTACTGCTATATACAGCTACACTGATGGTTATGGCGTTATCAGTATGACTGGGGTTGAATTTATCCATAAATGTTTGAAGGAAGGTCAGTGCTTTCTTGAAGGATTTGTCGCTCTGTGACGCCGATGTTTCCACTATTACAAGTATATCAGCACTGAAGTTATGTACACAACCTGTAAAGAAAGGTAAACAAAACTGGCCCTTATTTTATGAAGATTCTTTAAGAAAGTTCCATATCGTCAAATTTCACAAAGTAAAACATGAAAGAGTTCAAGAAAATTTCCTTAACTATGTATTTCCCTTGCAATCCAAGAATGCTTTCCTATAGAAAAATGAAATGTCCTACTGGTAGATGAAACCTTGGCGAGAATGATTTAATAATTAACCAGTATAATGTTTAATGGTTACACAACCACAATCACGTGTAATTTACCTGTAACGTTCGGGTCGTGTAGATCCCATTGTAGGAGGTGAAGTAGTTTATGAGGATCTGGTGCCAGTAAGTACGAGCTATTGAAGGCCACACTCTCCAACACTGTGTGATACACAGACCTGCCTAGTCCCACGCCTACCACTTTGATTCCGTCTTGTCGTTGAGAGAGTTCTCTCGCCTTCCTTTTGGCCTTGTCCCTGTTATTTACCAAACCGTCACTGATCATAACAACGTATTTCAGGGCTGACTGTCTCCCTCCTTTCGTCCACAGGAACATGTCACTATAGGAAAAAGATAGGATATTAAACTAGATCATTCATATTATAATTCTTAATCACATGACAATAATTGATCATTGTGAGGTGCCAAAGAGCCATTATTCAACCAAGACAGATGTTCGTTTCCCGTTTATCCTGTCCTAGGCAACGTGCAGCGATATTCTGAGCTGAAAACTACCGATAAAACATCACGTGACCTATTGTGATTCCATCAGTACCAAATTAAGTCGTCATGGTGCGTTGTGAATGGGTACGGGAAAAAATGCGTATATGCAGTCAATCAGTACCGTATGAAATACGGTAAAATTAACATTACTAATGGGAATTTTACACTACCCATATGTCTTTCTCTTGTCGACGCTGCAGTTTGTTTACATTTTACTTTTAACGGAGTACTTTTTTCCAAGTGAATATTTTCAATATTGTTATCTTTATACTAAATAAGTTTTATATCAAATACACTTTAATGTTGAAAATATCTTGGTGATTCGAGCTCCAAAGCTTTAGGTTGCTAAGCGGTGACTCTACCAGTTAACTTAAGCTGTCCTTTTTGGAAAATTATATTTATAATACCACTTAAAGGTCTGTCTAGTTGATACTTCAATAAAAATATATTTCATCAACTTCATTTAACAATTGTTCAATACCAGCGCATCGGAGGACCACTTCTTGGGAATAGGAGTTTAGTTGTCGGTAGGTATATATAATGAAATAAGACATTGTAGAAGTTGGTCCTCTGATGAGCTCTATGTCAAAAATTATTTGAACTCGGTAAAAACTACCCTCGAAAGTTGAAAATAGCTCGACGATGCAACTTTATTGTTATATCATGAAATATCCATTGCAATTAAAAACAAGGTTTTGAAAAGAAGGTCACCGTTATGTCGAAATAGGACAATGTGCGCCATATCTCTTTCATAATTTTCAATATTGTATTTACAAAGAATGATAAGTACATGTGTATGCAGTGAAGCTAGACCGAGACAAGCATGTTACGGTTAACCTCAAGGAATGTCGATCAATCTTGATAATCCACCAGCAGTGTTTGCTGTGTACTGCAATATGTCTAAAACTTTCTAATATACACGTAGTGTTTAGAATATCGATAGTGGGCGAGGGATCCTACCTTGCCAAGTCTAGTCCGGTGTCCATGTATGAAGTACTATTGAGTTGGGATATATTCAGGACACGCTCATGAACACAGTCGTTGTTCTGACAAACCGTAAAGTCGAACTCCACCCTGGCTATCCTGGAGAAACTTATAACAGCCACCTGTGTCTCATTAGGAGCTATAATGAGATTGTCTGTTACATCCACTATGTACTGGAGGATATTGTCGAAAAACTTCGCCTCACTGTAGGAAGAATCTATTACGAACACTATGTCGGCGACTTTGACGGGACGTGCCATGTAGCCATTGAGTCTGAAGACGAACTTGCCTGTCCGGTTGACGTTTGTACGCGATACTACCGTGGCAATACCCTCCGTACCCGATCCCTCCACAGCGTAGTAGTTAGTGCTTTTTCCCTTATTGAAGCCGACCTTAATGTGAAGAAAATGTCTAATTATCCACCAGTTTTGTCTATATAAATACAAGACGAAAGTTGAACTGCGAATAGAATGTTTGTTGCATACCTTCCTGATGAAGTGTTGATGTAACTGTGTAGATTTGAACATAAATATTGTTCGATAAGGGAATATGAAGTTTAGCTTGATTTAATTTTATATCAATCAACAAAAGCACAGAAAGGCTTTAATGGAAAACTCGGGCCTATTATACGATTAAAAGCAATATTTTTCCTTATGTGCCCGTTATTACCAGTAAATAGTGTTTCGTATATAAACTACCTTTGCATTTTCGTACCTTGGTTTAACTCGCTTGTATAACAAGTTATCTTGCACAATGATTATCGTACTTAGAATATGTATTAACGTACCTGTGCGTTATACATGTATTTTTCATACAGAGCGAACTGTATTTTGTTGTAGTTGTAGATGACAAAAGTCAGCACGCCATCAGTGACCAGCACCGCTTGAAAGGTATTAGCCTGAAAGAGAAAGCACTTACATGAATAGACATGTCACTCTCTTCAGTCATCAATAACATAAAAAAAACATAATCATACAACGTCTCCCTTGACGTTATGTCCGGAGGTTGTACGACAGAAACATATTCATTTATGTTTATGTTTTATATCCATGTTTCCTTTGGGTTACAGGTTAACCTCCCTGTATGTCTCTATGACGTATCACCCTGGTGCCTGATCATAATTCGGTCTCATCGATACCCGTTTTGTTACACCACTATTTGCTCAGGCTCATGAATGGCCTGATTTGTAGCACTCACAAGTCATTCATGGTTTTTACTATCAGCGCATATTTGTTTATTATGATTATTATCCATGGTACCACAGGGACTTGTGCCTGGTACCAGTTGTTAAAAAGATAAAACATCCACAATGTAAAACATAATCAAACAAAAAGATATTATATTCAAAGTAATTTGTCTAGTAATACATTCATTTAAGTTTGTAAGAAAAACATCTAGTTTCCTTTTTAATAAGCAAAACCTTTCCAATGCAGTTCTAAATACGGAAATTATTTCTGAATTCGAATTTTTCAGTTTTGACAAAGTCGAAATATGTACGGATATTTATCCATTAATATACATACGTATTATAACCTATTCACAGGTACTTTCACTACACATATTAAACATGGATACCTACTTACCTTTTTGAAGAAAATGCCAACACACATTTTTGGCATATGTTGTGAAATAGGAAGACAATTCAATTTTTGTTTTGTTTTTTGTTTTGTTTTTTTTTTGTTATTTTTTAAAACTGATTGTTCATTCCTGTATGTTTACAGATATTTTCAGGAATACAAGTGATTTCTGAAAAGTTGCGTGCGCTGTATGTGATGCTGGTTTATGTGTTTCAGGGAATTGCTCTGTGATACTTTGATTTTGTCTAAAAATAGCAACGGAGATACCGAGCTTTTGATGGCATATAAACACAACACATATCGATTACTGTATACACGTGAGGCACTAGCAATGGCTTACTAGTCAATTACAACGGTAACAAAATACTTGAATAATATTCCTGCATTTTCTCAGGCGATAAATCTAGGAGAATTTTAGAAGAAACAACCGGATGTCGTTAGTTAGAATACTTACCCATATACTTCTATATCTATCTCCGAAAAAGTCAAAATCGGTAGCCAGTTCGATGTGTTGTCGCCAACCGTTCACATAATAATTTAAACAGTTTGTATTTCCAGCGTCATAAAAGTCAGTAAGAGGAACGGAACAGTGTCCATATCTCCAAAGCCAGGTATAGATGACGGTGTATGTAGCTATGGACCACGTAACACGGACCATGTTGTGTAACACCACAGACAGCGCGAAAAGGAGGTAAATTATATACAGGCATTGATTTAAAGTTTATCTAGATCAATGACAGAAAACGTTCCTGATACGAATAGAAGAACAATGACGATACAGACTGGTAAGTTAGTTACCTGTTAAACCGCTATAGACTTTTGTCGGCGTGCCAATAGATTGACGATTAAACAGGAACTATGTGCAGCCATGCATTGTAGAAAATATGACACCTAAACATGGGGAATACTTAACGAGCAATGCTAACATATAGTTACTTAATACAGGTCTGGCTAGTTGATATATTTACTGGCGGAGTCGAAAATGAAGTATTAAGGATCAGGAGAATTGTTTATTACGCTCTAGAAAATGCCACACATAAGAGATATATGACATGCAAAATACCTCTTTAATACGGTTCATAGTTCAGAGTTCAGAGTTCATCCGATATATCTGAAACATGCATTTCTCAATAGAAGAAGGAATTCACTCTTTACCTCTCATATCATTTACAATTTGATAAGTTATTTAATATTTGATCACAACTGCATACCTTCGAAGACATATAACATAAAACAAATTTGCGCATGTAATATTGAAAGTGAGATTTAATTCTTAAACATTGATATTGTAATCAATACAATAAAATGAGCACAAACATGTTCAGATGTTTAAATTAATCCTCTTCGACTCCGTACATCGCTGGGAACCCTGTACCCCTTAACCTGGTGTGAGATATCCCTGCATTACCCTGGACAGGTGTATCCACACTTTATCTGGTGTGATATATCCTGTACTACCCTGGACAGGTGTATCCACACTTTACCTGGTGTGAGATATCCTGTACTACCCTGGACAGGTGTATCACACTTTACCTGGTGTGAGATATCCTGTACTACCCTGGACAGGTGTATCACACTTTACCTGGTATGATATATCCTGTACTACCCTGGACAGGTGTGTCCACACTTTACCTGGTGTGAGATATCCCTACATTACCCTGGACAGGTGTATCACACTTTACCTGGTGTGAGATATCCCTGCATTACCCTGGACAGGTGTATCCACACTTTATCTGGTACCCTGGACAGGTGTATCACACTATATCTGGTGTGATATATCCTTTTCTCTCATCCCTACCGGTATCATACTGGTCTGTCCAGGTAAATACACCCATGCTTACTGTGTGTGTATTACCTCGCTTCCGGTGTAGGATAGCCACGCGCGCGCAATGATGCAAAAGTAGGTCGCCGAACCGAAAGTAGATCTATCTATAGATTTGTAAACACATGGTCTGCTCCATGTGCTAGGCCAGATCTAATAATTTGTTTTATTTATGATATAAATTATGTAAAAAAAACACGTTCTTTTATTGTTTTTTAGTAATAAAACATGGAACTATATTTTCACGCGAAAGGACACACTAGCTAGGCCGACATCAAGTGATTTGGCTTCGCTTCCAATGACATTTTTGCATATTTTAGGTTGGGGAATGAGAGAAAAATACTCAATCATATGTGGTTCATGTAGGATAGGGATACTTCACCGGCGGAGCCTCGGGTTTTACCACATTTTGTGACCCAGAGGGTGGAATATCCCTATCCTACATGACCATATATGATAGAGTCTTATAGTAATACTTGGGACAGGTGTATCCACACTTTACCTGCGCTGAGATATCCTTGTAATATCCTGGACAGTTGTATACACAATGTATCTGGTGTGAGAGATCATTGTAATGCCCTGAATTGGGGGATATCGGGGTAGCCCTCCATGTTTTCAACAATTTCTTATCGTTGTGGCTTGAATAAAAATCACAAAACATCAGTAATGTTTCGACATACCTGAATATACATGTCACCACACAAACAAATCAGTCACTTATTTTATAATCTATTTATGTACATCTTGAAGGTTCCCGTCACCTACTCCCTTCTTTGGGGCAATCTGCCCTGTCACTTATTTCAAAGATTTATTCCTTTCCACTACCTTAATGAATTAACTACAACTTTGTATTTTTACAGAATTAATTTTGTGATAATGTATGTGATTTGGCAAACTTAGAGGACCAATTTCCACTACTGGTCATATTTGGATTTTCCTGACCAAAAAGTTTATCTTATGTCTGACGGTGATCACAAAAGACGTTGTAACATAGTTGGGGAAATGTTATATTGCTGGAGCATTGAAGGCCACTTCTATCAGTTGAAGTCAGGAGTTATTTTTGTGTCATCCACATGTGCTTATATTGAACAATGAAGTTGATACCAACATATAAAGAAATGTATTCTCCATTCATAACCGGGCAAGCTAGACTGTATGGAACTTGTACCGGACAGAGTCTATGCACTGAAAATATTTTTGTCATATTTTTTTTTTAAACAAAATAACTTCTTTATTACTATATTAAAACTATTGATGGAACAGAACATACTGCTAATACATGATTGCTTCACTGTCTGCAAGGTAAAATGTCCTAGATTGGTGTTTGAACTTTAACCTCGCATTTGACCTATATATGGGTACATTCCGATATTTATACTGGAGTGTGAATATGACAGAATTGAGTGATGTATGATGTTGATTTTTATGGCTAAGATGCTAGTTACAATACATTTAAAAGATGGGAAGGTGAAGATAAATTTCTCACCACATCTGCTCAACTGTCTCACTCAAAGGGTTACTATTATCATGAACACACTACACAATCATGTTAAAATTGTCCGCTTTAAGTCATTACAGTACATTATTAACCGGTAAGGTGTTAAAATATTTGAAAAAAAATCAATGGTTATGATCAACAAACCCATCAATTGGATATTCTGAAAATTTCTGTCTGAATTTTCATGACTTAACTTGGGGGCCCAAATCGGGGGTATCTGTCCTAAAAATACAGGGTTCGCTGGATGAATTGAATATCTTCAACTGTACGAGAAACTTTGATGCGATTATTTATTATAGCACTGTTTGTTGCATCTTCGCTAGCCACACAGAGTGTAACGCAATCAGAAGCTCGTGAAGATGTGTTTGATAACGAGTGTAGGCTTTTGAAGAAACTTTGCCGAAAACCTTAACCAATTGTGGAGTGACGGACGGGCATATTTGTTTTTGTTTTTTTGAGCAGCAAAGCTTTTTAAAATAGTTTACAGTTCTTTACGTAACTTATCTATTGGGCAAAGCATCATTTCCCCAGTTTGGTACAGTTTGTGGATTTGATGTCATTCAATAGAACACGTGACACGATGTCTACATCCTCGGTGGAGAAGGTATAGAATCCACAATCGTACACATTTTCTAATACTTTCCAGTTCGAGTGGTCAGTGATTCCTACCATCACCACGCGCACGCTGTTGTTGTCACGCAGATGCATGAGTTTCGTCTTCACGTGCACCACTGATTTCTCTGGTATAGACCCAGTTGTTATAAACATGGCGTATTTATGGGTTGTAACACTGCTGTAGGAATAGAAAACCAGATATACGGTTTTTA